>NC_061111.1:162254874-162330231 GCF_002878395.1 Capsicum annuum | reverse complement strand
AGAGAGAGAGAGAGAGAGAGAGAGAGAGAGAGAGTCATTCCCTGGGGTGAACGTGACAAGTATTTATTAACGATTAGAATCTGAATGTAATTTTGATTGTGAAGATATCACGATCCACCTCCGAAAGAGATAGAACAATTGAGAAGAAAAATTATACAATTTACTCTAAAGTATTAAATATGATGTTTATTCTTGTAAAGTAAATCAAAAATTTAGTAAAACAAAAGGTACATATTATAGTAAACTTGGAGTTGTCATTCCAAAGATATGCATATTGTTTAATAGACATATGTTGAAAAATTAGAAGATTCTTCAAGAATTATTTATGTTGTTTGTTCTCATGATAAGTTGGTTGAATCAACTAATGTTAGGAATGGATTCCTTAAACCTGGAAAGTATAAACGGTGAATAAGGATTCGTTCACCTAACATGTAACATATTAAGATGCATCAATATAAGATGACCACATGTGCGTTTATTGTTAACCTGGAGTTGACATTCATAGATTTGCTTGCTCAATATAAATTGTGTTAAGATCATAATTTTTAAATTATATAATCAAAATAATTCATCTTGATAATTTTGATTTGACATTGAATGCCTTCGATAAATATTTGAACCATTGCTTATGAGAACAAAGCTTCATTGCATACCATAGCACTTATTTGTATTAGACCAAAAACTATGATTAATTCCTACCTCTAAATTGATTTAAGGTCAGGAATCAATTATTACATCTATTAGTTTTGATGTAAGGTATTTAATCAATGAATATACCCAATGGCGGACCCAGGCTTTTCACCAAGTGGGTTTAATCTAAAGTAGAAAACACTTAGAAGCAAACAAAACAAAATTTGATAAACCAAAACATATTGTTATGGACATTAAACATCCAAAAAAAAGAGTTGCAAGAAGGTTTGAACCCGCGACGTTAGGATTAACAAATTGAACCCACTTTGCCACTAAGCTAAGAGCTGCTTTGTGCATAATGGGTTCAAATATATTAATATCTTTTTAAAAAAACTAACTATATATTCATAAATAGTAAAAAAAATCGATGAAGTGGGTTCATATGAATTAACATGAACCTATGTGGGCTCACCCCTCGATATACCATGATGCTCACAGATGAATTCTCTAAAGTAAATTGAGATGTATGTTAGTTTATCTAACATAAGGGAAATATAATAAGCAAATAAGAAATATATTGTGAATTATCATCAATATGATCCTCATTCAAAAGATAATTTAAGTTAAATGCTAGGAGCATTTACTGACCCCAAATTGAATTCGTATTTAGTTGTGGCTGCTCATATTGTATGTCCCTGAAGGATAAAGTCTATAATATACGTGAAGCGAGGTAGACCAAAATCTATTCCAAAGGAAATAATTCTTAGAAAGGATATGAAGCAAATGATCGTAATAAGGAGATAATGTGCTCTTGAAGAGCTATGATATAACACTTCATGAAACCTCATGAGAAGTTCATGTAACGCCCAAAGACTATCCCATAAACGTCACACGGTGCTTAGAACCACAAGTAATCCCAAGTTAATCCATAATGCTGGCATAACTCGTGAGCAACTGAATAAATTTCATAAAACTAAAAATAATAAGCGGAACAGATATCATTAATTGAACTTGTTCAATACAATATTGTTTAAAACATTTACAACACTGGTTATACAAAAAGAAAACTGAACGTGAATACATCAACTTTGTCTGACTATTTATGAAGCCTCTACTAATACTGACAATAGGTAGTCGGTACATGACCCCCAACTATCCCTAATCAATACAATTGAATAAAAATAAAATAAAGAATCTACAAACTGACTTAAGTCCTCGAATAAAGAGAACTCATCACCTGCTGGCTGGAAGCTGAAAACTGCTTGATCATGATGTTTGGACTACAATCGGTACCTACATTATGAAATAATGTAGCTACACAGATATATATGTGGTCAGTACTTCTGAAATATACTAAGTATGTGGGGGTGAATGTAACAAGTAAAACTGATATATATCATAAGCTTAAAAACATGCATGCTAAGTGTAAATAAACTCACCTTGATTATAAATAAGACCGAAACTAAAATCTCATGAAGTATATATCATAAAACAATATATGAACAAAGATTGTGAGTCATTACAGTTAGATTCTGAAATCTTTTTTTTTCTGTGGGAGATTCTCGCAACCGACATAAGTCATGCGAGCAACATGGAATTCGATGAATTAAGCCTCATCGAAAGGGCACGATGACTCAAATCCTTATCGCAATGGCCCAATATAACTTATCAGGGTATACAAGCTAAGTGTGATTATCACCAAAACATGTATGATTGGACAAGCTGATAATTTAACTGACATGCCCATTTGGACAAGTTGATACAACCTAAGGTGTCACGTAGTTTTTGAGAAATAGAATATGCTAAATTCACATTCCCCTCTGTGGTAGATACTGCTCTAAAAACTCATATTATTGCTCGTACTTTATCTATGAGGTTCACCTCAAAATA
Organism: Capsicum annuum; assembly: GCF_002878395.1. Lineage (NCBI taxonomy): Eukaryota > Viridiplantae > Streptophyta > Magnoliopsida > Solanales > Solanaceae > Capsicum > Capsicum annuum. The sequence continues at coordinate 162,327,711 of NC_061111.1, read as the reverse complement.
GGCATATAAGCTGATAAGTCTGAAAACATAATATGCCAATGTTTCTATCTCAAATTCTCGATTTCTATGTGAACTTCAGCTTGTCTGAAATCTCATATAAAACTGAAACTGTGATTATACAACAAAACTTTTGAAACTCAAACTAGTAAACTTGAATTTTTTGTAAATCAAATACTCAATACTCAAATTTTAATCTTTTATCAACTCATTGGAACTTCATGTCAAAATGTCATAACTCAATGCTTGAAATCACATTCGTAGATAAGCTTAAATAAGCATGAAAATCACATACTTTTACTGGTAAACTGACTGAATCATGCTGAAAATTATGTACATTTATCAAGTTATGAATCCCCATGATAAAATACTAAAACTCATCTCATAATATCAATTTCGTGAATAAAAACATAAGTAAACATGAAATCTTATGTTAAATAAAGTGAAACTCATGAGGAAACATCATAATCTCAAAGCATATGAAAAGTGAGTAGGAACCCTAGTTATCAATTCTTTAAAACTCATGAAAAAATCAATTTTTGGGCATAAGGATAAACGAGTATCCCTGTTCGAACCCCACATACCTAAACTTGATGAACTTTTTTGAGAGAAACTTGAATTGGAGTCTTGAGAGTTAAACATTTGGAAGAAATCCAGTTAAACATTTGGAAGAAATCCTAACTTCTTTCTCTTGAGAGTAGAGAGGAGAATGAGCATTGAAAATTTAATAACTGATGAGTACATAACATTTATAGGGTGATTTAAGTCATTGGGTAGGATTTATGGTAAGAAAAATACCAAACTACCCCTAATAAAATTGCAGGAATTTTCAGTTAACGACAGGAGTTGATAGCTCGTCAACTAGTTGACGGCTCATCAAATCAGATTATCAATATCTAGCTGATTTTGATCTTTATTGGTTAAGGTTGATGATGGGAGTTGACAGCCCATCAACTAGTTGATATCTCATCAATTCAGGTCATCAATCTCTAGCAGACAAATACTCTCAGGTAAAAGAAGTATAATTTTCTACTCCGACTTCCGACATCAGGTAAAATAAGGTGAAATCAGATGCGTTGGAACGAAGACTTGGAGATCTTTAATTTGGTGGGTATTGTCACCAAAAATCTATATATTATTGAAGATATACTCATTTAAATTTGACTCTTTTAGGCTTGAGTACCAAGCTTAATCGACAACAAATGCTCTCTACTCAACTTTTCTCCAAATGCTTTCTATGACCATGATTCGTGTCTAAAGCACTTTACACAATAGGTGAATGGTCATGACACTTATCTATGATTAAAACTAATTGATTTGGGCATCTAAACATATAATGAATGGTTAAAAACTTAGCTAGGAGTTTGTGGAGTATTATATTATCTCTCCTTTTTGGATCATTTATCCTCAAATGAAGACTGATATTCAGATGAAAAGAATGTAGTTACTATCTTGAAACTAAATTTCTAAAATTGATCATATTTCGTAACTGAAATCACCTCTTGATAGGGTACTGAATCAGCTGATACATATGGAATGGGAACACACACATAGGAATCGTATGAAATAAGGTAGAACTAAAATTAGCAGAGCACAATGGTAGGAGGAAAATCTGTTGCTCTAGCTGAATCATTGTTAGGAGTGAACAAATACTGACACTAGGTCATCATATCTACTAATAAAGCCAATAGCTAAGCTAAAAAGATAAACTTCTAACATGAAACTGATTTCTGAGCTGACTTAATTGATTATAAAGAGTTGATTCATGCTGAGAGTTTAGAATTCAATTGAAGTATTCATGACATGATCGTACATATAGAACAGAAGTAAGAATAGGATTATTATGCCTTAGTCGATGAAACTGTTAACTTACAAGCTTAGCCACACTTCTCAAATACTCTCTCAATTATAGTTTTTCTCTTAAATACTATGCTTCATTTGATGGAACTTATAATATTCACATGGGTATTAATGACACCTCCTACCAAAGTCTGAGTTAAACTACATACTCTCACCATGTTCAAGCCTAACTCAAAGTCACAAGGTACTACGCATAACACCGTACTACTAGTCTAGACCATGGGATTCAATATTTTATGTCTCTTTAAAACTCTCATCTCAAGAATAACACTCTTTATCCCTTCAACAACTAACTACGAGTTCTTATTAGGAATTTACTAGAACACAGTGCATTTATCCTCTTATATAACACATGACTTTCAAACCTATTATTATAACCACATATGAACTTCTAAGCAACCATCTCACAAAATAATTTTTCCCATATTATTAAATATCTCTATCAATAACAATTTTAATGAATTAGCTCCAAAAGGCACACTAAAAATTCTCAACTAACTATGACATATAACAAAGTTTGCCTTGAGTTTGCTTCACACTTATAGACTTAGATAAAACAAGCATTCAACAAATTTCCCTAATAAGGAATATTTACTCTCTCTCATCTAAATCATTATTCATCCATTTTCATCACCACTATCTTAACATAAGGAGAGGTCACTGAAATGCTAGAACATGAGGACCTAAAGCATGAGAGAACACTATGCATAACTTTGACACTTAACTGAGGCCTGAGAAGTAGAGTATCAAAGGCATGAATTCATTAAAGAGATCTAAACATAGGACATACATGATAATGCTAATTTCACTAGTCATTAAGGGTGTACCATGAGTTCAGGGAAATGAGCATACTCTGAAACATGGGTTCATACTTATCAAAAATTACTTAACGTAAGACTGGGACTCATAGATTCTTGGGGGAAGACTCGGATTACAGAAGTTGTTACTTTTTTTATTAGGAGCTGAGAATGAACACGAATATACATGAAGTGTATAAGCATTGGCTACAAGGATGTCTCTATCACACAAGACATAGGTAGGGTGCCATAATGACAAAAATCTACAAAAAGGAATACACTAGAGTAAGAATGGATCACGTTCTCATCATAACTCTTATTGACACATGTATTACAATCTAATTCTCAAAACTGGATTTGGTTTTTCACCCTATCATCTCCCTCTTAGATCAAAGCTAATATTTTAAGCCTATGGGCCTATTCCATATCCTTGAGACTTAGCCATAGTTTCTTCACTCTAACGGTCTACACATGAATGCTTAACTCACGTGGATAACTATATTTGGAACATACTAATTTCATTCTTGGACATTCCTTTCATAAATATCACTCTTAACTCTCTCTCTAGCATCAATAATCATTGTCATATAATTAGACCCTTCTTCACAAACATACTCGCCTCACTAATCACATAATCAGCCCTTCTCTTCGTAGCTTACTAATATCAAACCTCTAATCTTATATTTTTCTTAAAACCATGAGAATTATAATTACATGAAAAGACCCAACATCATCAACCTATAACTCCTAACATAGCTATTACTAACACTATATACTATATAACTAACCTTCTTCATACTTAGTAACTCAAGGCTACTATCAAAGCAAACACGAAACTTAATAATCTTAGAAAATAATGCAACCTCATATCACCTTGGATAAACCTATACATTATGCCTACATTATCATACTTAATTGCAAATGAATGAACTTACATTCTTGTACACATAATTTCAAGCCTACTAGCTCACCTTTCATACAACTAGCATCACTATCCCAAGCAATCATAATTTCCACCTTAATGATCATCCATTGTTCAAACCTAGTGTCTAGTACTAGACATTATTAACAACATAACCTCATATACTATTCTTAATTGACAGATATAAAAAAATATCAAGAAACACTAGTCGACTATAGCCTCATAATAACAATAATTAATTATATATTATGGTCTATCTTATTATAATTCATTAGCACATTCTCCTTTCACACATCGCTTCTACTTATCCATCCATACATCTAAATTATATTAATAGCTCTAAGCATCGACCCATTTTTTTCACAACCACAAATGAAAGCCCATATTAAAAATCCTTAATAACCCAATACTTTCATTAATGACTTATGCTTTTCTAGCACAATGAAATGCATCAAGAACTCATTTCCTACTTTAAGTATACCATAAGTCACCTTAACTAATAATTCCTTCCCTACCTTCAACCGTGAAATCTACACAACGCTCACTGCCCCCTATGAAATCTATACAACACTCACTATCCCTTAGTTAACACCTAAAGACATATCGCCTCAATCCTATATTAATAGTAGACATAGATTCATCGATATACCCTCAAACAATCATTATCCCATATTTTCTTGTCACTACACTTCTAAATTCATACTTTCAACTCTAAGGTTGTTCTACTGCTTATGGATCATAACTTCCTAAGATACACTATCCCCTGAATGCAAACTCTATTCAGTAATCTAGAAACACACTCTCTTCTCTCACGAGTGCTATCTGTAATGAAGGACTAAAGAAAAATCTGTATACATAACATATCTCATCTTAAACGCACAACTTATATGAGTGAGGACATATGCTTTCAACTTAAAGGACTTAAAATACACTAATAGGCTCCTCTCAAGATCTTTGTATGATTTTTGAAGTGTCTGATAGTTAATCGGAGAGCATCATATCAGGAGAAATTAAAATTTATTTTTTACGTTAGCTCAAAGATAAGTCATAGTTGGAGGAATTTGGAGTAACATATGAATCATCCAAAGTTTCTAAAAGGACAACTTTACTACACAATCTAGAGTATAAAAGAAAGAAGACATTTCCTAAATGCTGTAATAGCTTCTCAAAGAAAAGTACAGACGTCTTTGTACCATTCTGCAAGACTCTACCAGACACAGTTTCACAGACACCCTAGGACACTTAAACACACTTAAACTCTTTCCTCTGATACCAAGTTTGTAATGCTCTGAGACTATCCGTGGATGTCACACAGTGTTTATAACCACAAGTGATCCCAAGCTAAACCATAATACTGGAATAACTTATGACCAACTGAATAAATTTCATAAAACTAAAAATAATAAGCGGAAAAGATGCCATTAGTTGAACTTATTTAGTACAATATTATTTAAAATATTTACAACACTGGTTATACAAAAAGGGAAACTGAAACTGAATGCATCAACTCTGTTTGACTTTTATGAAGTATCTACTAATACTAACTATAGGTATTCGGGACATGACCCCCAACTATCCCTAATCAATATGACTGAATAAAAATAAAATATTGAATCTACAAATTGACTTGAGTCCTCGGATAAAGAGAACTCATCACCTACTGACTGAAAGTTGTAAACTGCTTGATCATGATGTTGTGGACTATTATTGGAACCTACATTATGAAATAATGTATCCATACAAACATATGTGTAGTTAGTACTCCTGGTGAGTATGTAGGGGTGATTGCAATAAGTAAGACTGATATATATCATAATCTTAAAAACATGTATGCTAAGTGTAAATAGACTTACCTTGATCATAAATAAGATTGAAACTAAAATCTCATAAAGTATAAATCATAAAATAATATCTGAATAAAAATTGTGAGTCATTACTCTTAGATTCTAAAATCTTCTTTTTCTAAGGGTAATTCTCATAACCGACATAAACCATGCGAGAAACATGGAGTCCGATGACTCAAGCCCTCATCAAAAGGGCACAATGACTCAAACCCACATCCCAACAGCCCAATATACCTTGTAAAGTATAAAGGCTAACTGTGATGATCACCTAAACATGTCTAATTGGACAAACTGAATAATATAACTACATGTCTATTTGGACAAGCTGAAATAACATATGGTGTCACATAGTTTCTGATAAATAGGATGCGCTAAACCCATATTCCCCTCTCGATACTAGATACTACTCCTAAAACTCATACTATTGCTCGTACTCTATTTATGAAGTTCACCTCAAAATAGACATATAAGCTGATAAGTCTGGAAACATAATATGCCACTATTTCTATCTCAAATTCTCGATTAGTTATGTGAACTTCATAGCTTGTCTAAAATCTCATATAAAACTGAAACTGTGATTATATTGTAATGTTTTTGAAACTTCAACTAGTAAACTTAAATTTCTTGTAAACTGAATACTCAATACTCAAATTATAATCTTTTATCAACTCATGAAAACTTTATGTCAAAATGTCATATCTCAATGCTTGAAATCATATTCATAGATAAAATTAAATAAGCATGAAAATGACATACTTTTACTGGTAAACTGGCTGAATCATGCTGAAAATTATATACATTATCAACGTATAAATCCTCATGTCAAAATACTGAAACTCAACTCATAACATCAATTTTGTGTATAAAAATATAAGTAAACATGAAATCCTGTGTTAAGTAAAGTAAAAATCATGAGGAAACATCATAATCTCAAAGCATATGAAAAATGGGGATGAACCCTGGTTATCAATTCTTTAAAACTCATGTAAAACTCAACTTTTGGGCACAAGGATGAAAGAGTGTCCTTGATCAAACCCCACATACCTGAACTTTCTCGAGAGTAACTTGAATAGGAGCCTTGGGAGTTGAATTTTGGAAAGAAATACTAACTTCTTTATCTTGAGAGTGGGAGAAGAATGGGCATGGATAATTTGTTAGCTGATGAGTACATAATGTTTATAGGGTGATTTAAGTCCTGGGGTAGGATTTATGATGAGGAAAATACCAAACTATCCCTAAGAAAAATAAAAGAAAATTACAGGAATTATCAGTTGACGATGGGAGTTGACAGACCGTCAATTAGTTGACGGCTCGTCAACTTAGGTTGTCAATCTCTAGCTGATTTTAATATTTTCTGGTTAAGGTTGACGATGAGAGTTGACAGCCCGTCAACCAGTTGACGGCTCGCCAACTTAGGTTGTCAATCTTTGGCAGACAAACACTCTCAGGTAAAATAAGCATAACTTTCTACTTCGATATTAGATTAAGGTAAAATTAGATGCATTGAAAAGAAGACTCGAAGATCTTTAATTTAGTGGGTCTTGTTCTCCAAAACTCTATATATTCTAGAATATATGCTCATTTAAAATTGACCCTTATAGGCTCGAATACTAAACTCAATCGACAACAAATGCTCTCTATTAACTTTGCTTTAAATGCTTTTTATGACCATGATTCGTAATGAAATCACTTTACAGGCTAGGTGAATGGATATGGCACTTATCTATGATAAAAAATAATTGCTTTTGGACCTCTAAACATATGATGAATGGTTAGAACTTACCTAAGAGTTTATGGGATATTATAGTTTAGGTACCTGAAAATGATAAAGTGATGAGACCTCAAAATATTATGTCATAATGTCCAGATACAAATGATTTGATGTCGATGATATCTTTGGTACAATATTAGAGAAATATTGTAAAATATTATGAGAATCTGAATTTTACGTTTATCCAAGAATGCTGACATAAACGTTTATCAAGTAAAATAAAAGGATGCATCTTGATAAGCATAAAACTTATTTGATTTGCAGTATAGACACTATAAGATGTCACACATGAAATTTTGAATATTTTCACTTGACAAAAATCTATATAAAAATCCTAAAGGCTTCAAAATGTCTGAAGCATATAAAAGTTTTTGAAAAAATTATTTATAATCCTTGTAAGGGATGATGATTTGAATATTATTAAAACTCTTGGAGAGTTTTCAAAAATGATAGATTATCTGCTAAAGAAGTTGAAATGAGAAACATACAGAATTGAATTGGTTATGAAGTAACATATCTTGTGCAATTGATGCATTTATACATCTTGTTATAACTATGAGCATTATATAATTTTACTTCTACATGGAGATAATGAGATAAAATCACTTGCATACTGCAAATAAAAGCCCTTGTATGAATGTGTTTATCCTAAAAACTATTGTCAAGTTTTTTATACAGACATATTATTTATTGTCATGAAAAGTTACTTTCATAACATATTGTTCTACATGACAATAAAATGAGGCAAAGCTAATGACTATTCACAAAGCAGGTCAAGAATGTATGTGGCTGAGGTCAATGATACATCTCATTAGAGAAAAATGTGGTTTGAAATACCCACTTATATAAAGATGTCGCATGCATAGCACAACTAATATGAGGATTCATAAAAGGAGAAAGAATGAAACACATTTCATTAAAGCTATCTACACACATGAGCTCCTGAAGTGTGACGATATCAATGTGTAATAGATTCATTCTAGTGATAATATGAATGATTATTCACTATTTCTCTACCAACTACAACTTTCGAGAAGGGGTGCACAAGATTGAAATACGAAGATTCAAAATTTGAATTGATGTCCTTATTAAGGAGAGCTTATATGCGTTATACTCTTTTTCGCTTTCAAGGTTTTGTCTCACTGGATTTTCCTTGTAAGGTTTATAATGAGGCAGCTGAAATGCGTATAATTAGAGATGTGTACTCTTTTTCCTTCACTAGATTTTTTTTCATTAGATTTTTCAATTGAAAAAATAATTAATCTAATTGTATATATTAAATGTATTTATTTTATAGTGAATGTCTATCAAGATACAGTGGATATCTATCAAGATATATTGAGTATTTATCAAGATTTAGTCAGTTATCAAGAGATGCAATGTCTATCTTTTGGAAAGAAATTAGAAGGAATTTATCTATAAATTGAGGGATTCATTGTAAATCATTCTCATCCATTATGATGATCTCTCATTCCTCAATACAAAGGGAAAAGTGATCGTTTCCACCTCAAACTATACACAAAAAGTCTAGATCACACCTAAACTATCATAGTGTCTTATTACACACCTAAACTATTAAAAAGTGAAATCATTTCCACCCCAAAACGTAAGAACTAGTCACATGATGGAGAGTGATTTACACGCGCGCCACATCATCTCCATGTCATTACCACATCAGATATTATGTCAATTTAAAAAAAAAAAAAAAATCACGTCACCCATTGCTTCTTCTTCACCAAAATCACCATTAAAACACCACCATTAACATCATCATCATCAAACTCAAATCTTCACCCCCAATAATTTTAAGAATCCACCATAAATTTCATTATCGGAATCACAATACAACCATTAGTATCACAAAAATCACAAACAACCATCATAAAATTCAACATCCATTACTAAAATTGTCATCGAAATCACAATATCACAATAAAAATCACCATTGTTTCCTTGAATCACTCATTGACTCACTTTTCTCTCAGTCTTCTCCATTTCCTAATTTCTTCCCCAGTTGTCACCGCCGTCGTCCACCACCATCGTTGCCGCTATAACCACCGTCACACAATGAAGTAACTGTTCATTTTTTTCTTTGCTAACAAAAATGGATGGTTATATTAGCAGTAGCAATAGCAAACTACTACCTCCAACTATATCCAATTCTTCACAACAAAGTGAAGAAGAAATAGTTAAAGAATGATGATATTGACAAAGTGGATGTTGAATTATATGGTGGTTGTTTGTGATTTTTGTGATACTAATGGTTGTATTGTGATTTCGAGAATAAAATTATGGTGGATTCTTAAAATTATTGTGGTGAAGATTTGAGTTTGATGATGATGGTGTCAATGGTGGTGTTTTAATGGTTATTTTGGTGAAGAAAAAGTAATTGAAGAAGGCGGGACCCACATATTAAAATGAATAAATAAGAAAATTTAATTTTATTAATATTTTTTCAGTTGAAAAAAAAAATTATTAAAAATTTTTCAATTGAAAAAATAATTAATCTAATTGTATAGATTAAGAAGGCTATTAGGAGTACTTAATGCTATAATGACAAATGAAATTGTGACGGTTGTATTGTGATTCCGATAATAAAATTTATGGTGGATTCTTAAAATTATCTTGGTGAAGATTTGAGTTTGATGATTATGGTGTCAATGGTGGTGTTTTAGTGGTGATTTTGGTGAAGAAGAAGTAATTGAAGAAGGTGGGACCCACGTATTAAAATGAATAAATAAGAAAATTTAATTTTATTAATATTTTTTCAGCTGAAAAAATAAAAAAAATAATTTTATTAACATTTATTCAATTGAAAAAATAATTAATCTAACTGTATATATTAAGAAGAATATTAGGAAAAGTCATCTTTTCTCCCTCATTATTCAACATTTTATAAGAGACTCTTATTTATGCTTAATTACTTGCAGAAATTTGGAACAAAACATCTGTCAATTAACAACTGTTAAGAGGTTTACCAAAATAGAAAAAAAAAAAAAACTGTTAAAGACTGTAATTGGGCCTACCTGATTGGAGCATAATGGTGTATCCTTCATATATTTAAGTACCTAAAACTTTAGACAAAGATTTAGCTGGCACCAATATAATTGGCTTCATGACCAAAAATAACCTGAAATAATCCCATCTAGTAGCTAATATAAACACAAAACAGCTGGTTCTATGCCGTCATTAAAAAAGTTTAAAAGATGAAATGAGACTATGAACATATAAAAACGAAAATGCGTGGAAACTGAGATAGGAATTAATGCAGTAGCCAAGTTCATTCGAGTATTTACGGGTTAATTTCCAGGAAATTGCATGTTAATGTTATAGATGTGAATATGGGTGGCTTTAGATATTTGACACCAATAAGAAATGTCTTTAAAAAATAATTTTTTTTACTTTTTAAGTATAGTACAAGTATATTTTACACCTCTACACCTCAAATATATTTTTAAAACTTTATATACTTATTTGTCTCTCAAATTTTATTTTTTATTATTTTCACTTTTTATTTTTTCTTTAATTTATTATTCTATTTTTTATTATTTTCACTTTTTTATTTTTTATTTAATTTTATTATTTTCACTTTTTTTTTTCCTTTAATTTTATTTTCATGTTTTAATTCATTTGTCTCAAACTTTATTTTTTTCTGTTTTCTTTTTTCTCAAGCATTATCTATTTCTTTTTTTTCTTTTTTTAATTCATTTGTCTTTAACCTTTATTTTTCTTTTATTTTTTATTCTTATCAGTTATCTTTTTTTTCCCTCATTTTTCTCAAACTTTATTTTTATTTTTTCCTCTCATTTTTTACTTTCTCAATTTTTTTAATTCTTTGCTTTTTTCTTAATCTTTGTTTTCTCTTTCCTTTTTTTTTCTCATTCTTTTATTTTATTTCTCTGTTTGTTTGATCATTTTTTTCTTTTTTCAGTTCTTTTTTTTTCCTCATTTTTTTCAAACTTTATTTTTATTTTTCCTCTCATTTTTATTTTTCTCAATTTTTTAAATTCTTCACTTTTTCCTTGATCTTTATGTTTTTTCTTTCCTTTTTTTATCTCAATCTTTTTTTATTTCTTTATTTTGTTTGATCGCTTTTTTCTGTTTTCTCAATTTCTATTATATTTTGCTAATAAATAAAAAATTGGATAATCCACAAAGAAATTTTCTTTTTTTGATATCAAAGCAAATTTAAGGGCATAAATTGTTGTTACGAAGTTCTTTGAAAATTCTTGAGATAAGTCGTGTCTCTAAGGCTAGAGTTGTAGAATATCTCATAAATAAAGACATAATGTGGTAGTGTCAACTCTTGTCCGTGGGGTATAATTTATTATTTGAAAGTCCTTGAACAAAATCTTGCCTCTAAGGCAAGAGTTGTAGAACATCCCATAAATGAAGACATAACGTGGTAGTGTCAACTCTTGTCCGTGAGGCATAATTTATTATTTGAAAGTCCTTGAATTAAGTCTTGCCTCTGAGGCAAGAGTTGTAGAACATCCCATAAATAAAGACATAACGTGGTAGTACCAACTTATGCCCGTGGGACATAATTTGTAGTTTGAAAGTCCTTGAGCTAAGTCTTGCCTCTAAGGCAATAGTTGTAGAACATCTCATAAATGAAAATATAACCTGGTAGAGCTAACTCTTGCCCGTGGGGCATAATTTGTAGTTTGAAAGTCCTTGAGCTAATTAAGTTTTGTCTCTAAGGCAATAATTGTAGAACATCTCATAAATGAAAACATAACGTGGTAAAGTCAACTCTTGCCCGTGGGGCATAATTTGTAGTTTGAAAGTCCTTGGGCCAAGTCTTGCCTCTAAGGAAATAGTTGTAGAACATCTCATAAATGAAAATATAACGTGGTAGAGTTAACTCTTGCCTGTGGGGCATAATTTGTAGTTTGAAGTCCTTGAGCCAAGTTTTGCCTCTAAGGCAATAGTTGTAGAACATCTCATAAATGAAAATATAACGTGGTAGAGTCAACTCTTATCCGTGGGGCATAATTTGTTGTTTGAAAGTCCTTGAGCTAAGTCTTGCCTCTAAGGAATAATTGTAGAACATCTCATAAATGAAATATAACGTGGTAGAGTCAACTCTTGCCCGTGGAGCATAATTTGTAGTTTGAAAGTCCTTAAGCTAAGTCTTGCCTCTAAGGCAATAGTTGTAGAACATCTCATAAATAAAAACATAACGTGGTAGAGTCAACTCTTGCTCGTGGGGCAGAATCTGTTGTTTGAAAATCCTTGAGTCAAGTCTTGCCTCTAAGGCAATAGTTGTAGAATATCTCATAAATGAAAAGATAATGTGGTAGAGTCAACTCTTGCCCGTGGGGCCTAATTTGTTGTTTGAAAGTCCTTGAGCTAAGTCTTGCCTCTAAGGCAATAGTTGTAGAACATCTCATAAATGAAAACATAACGTGGTAGAGTCAACTCTTGCCCGTGAAGCATAATTTTTTGCTTGAAAGTCCTTAAGTTAAGTCTTACCTCTAAGGCAATAGTTGTAGAACATCTCATAAATCGAAATACAATGTGGTAGTGTCAACTCTTTTCCATGAAACATAACTTGTTGTTTGAAAGTCATAAGTCTTGCCTCTACAGTGTAGTAGTGTCAACTCTTGCCCATAAAACGTAGCTTATTGTTCGAAAGTCGTAAATCTTACCTTTATATTGTGATAGTGTCAACTCTTACTCAGGAGATGTAACTTGAATGGAAGAAATCGAAGAAAAGAACAAAAACAATAAAAATTGCGAAAAAAGAAGAAAATGAAGAAAAATATCAAAAAAATAAAAATCAAAGAAAATATAGAAGTTAGAGAGAATAATAAAAAATTAAAGGTTGATAAAAAAAAAGAAAGGTTAAATAAAAATAAAGGTCGAGAAAAATTTTAAAAGAAAAAAAGAAATAATAAAAATCAAAGAAAAATAAAAATAATTTTTTTTATAAAAGTAGACGTTGAAAGATGTAAAGAAAAAAGTAAGGGTTGAGAAAAACTAAAAAGATTAAAAAAAAAAAAAAGAGGAAAGAAAAAATAAAAAATAAAAATAATATAAAAATAAAAATAAAAAAAATGTTGAGAGGAAAAAAGTAAGGGTTGAGAAAATTAAAAATAAAAAGAGAAAAGAAAAAATAAAAATCAAAGTAAAATTAAAAAGAGAAAAAAAATAAAAGTGAAAGATATAAATATGAAGTCCATTACTTATCCATTATGAGGATCATTTATGTAATTTACTCCATTGATCATGGGCAATTTTGTCCAAAAAATACTAGTTAATAGGTAAAGGCTATTTTAAGGAAGTTTTTTATTTGGGACTACAATTTGAAAGACATCCTAATTTAGGTCTATTTTTGAGATTCATATTTTTGAGATTCACCCGTTAATTTTTCTAATTAAAATTTCCAAGCTTCGTTCTTAATTATTACGGGTCGTCATTTTCACTAAAAATAGATATTCCATTATATTTGTCATTTCACAAAATGATGATATAATTAGTTGTTTGTTTCCACTTTTATCCTTAATAGTAATAAATATGAAGAGATATTAATATAGTGCAAAAAAATAAAACATTAAATAAATATGGATAATAAATAAAGATAATTTAGTTATATTACCTTCTGATTAATGTTTTTCTTAAGGGGTGTCTAACTTAAATAAATGGCAAGTAAATATAAACACGAGGAGTAGTACTATTTAATTAAGTACTAATTATATTTTATATTAATTGACCCCTATTGACCAGACACATATCTTAAAAAAATAACTTCAATAAGAGTTGTATTTTACTGAGATAACTCTTATTACTGATGTTTTGAAATTCTATATTTGACGAAGTATTCCTTTTACTTGGTCCATGTTGACTAGACGCGTCATTTGAGAAAATTTTAATTAGAAGTATATTTTACTCTCTTTATTTCAGAATAATTTGTCCTTGTTGACTTGACACGCTCCTTAAGAAAATATTTATTAAGGATTTATTTTATCAAATTAACCTTATTAATTATGTTTTGAAAATATAAATTTGAGTATATACATTTTATTTAATTGATAAAAATAGTATTAAAAGAACATAATAAAATTATTTTGATTTCATAAAAAGAACAATTAAATTAAAATAAATAACTTACAAGCAGATCAATTATTTTAAAACTGAGAGAATACTAAATTAATGTTTGCAACTTTATATTTGATTACAATTAGGGTACTTCAACATGTAGGGTATGATTGATGTGTCAGATTGACCATCCGGATCTCAAAAGCCCTCTATTGAAACATCTATTTTTAATATAAAAATCAATGGAGTAAATTTTGTCGAGTCCAGTGTACTAGGCGTGTTCTCCTTCTCCACGAGTTCACACTTAGCTTAATCATTTGGCTAAACCTGTGGGCTCCCCTGCACCTTCCTCCGTTACTACTCTCACAACTCCTTATTTAGACATACTAGTAATTTATTTCCCTCAAACCGCGTAAGTTTGTTTAATTTCCTCTCTCATTTCTCAAACTTGTGAACTGTGCATTATATAGCGTCCTCCTGCAAGCCACACATCCATATATAGCAAAAGTTCTTTTTTCTCATAAAGACCAACAAAACAGAAAGGAAATCTTTCAAAAGCGCATTTAATTTATTTTCTTTTTGTTTCTGTTTTTGCCATGCAAGTAACATCGAAAATGCAGAGAAAGAGATCGGCGGTTGCTCGTAGAGCTTGGAATGTTCTCCGCCTAGCCCTGTTATGGGCGAGAGAAAAGGTGGCATTTTCAAGAACAGGCACCTGGTCGATCTTCGTTTGCTTCCTAAATATATTAAAAATCTCCGCCATACTAATGACTACGGCTACGGTGTCGGTCCCGGGGTACTACATTATAGGGAACGTGAGTTTTCTTTGGATGACGCTCCTATTATTCACGTTAAGATGCATCGCCCTGCTTCCTTGCGTTTCAAGATGCCAAATATCCCCTGCATCAAACCTCAAGTCGATTTTGACTTTGACTTTGACAATGATTATGACTTATGAGCGCGATGATGAAATGTACCCTGATAACAATGATGGTGATGCTCCTAGGAAGAACTTCTTGAATACTGAGGATGAGTACGTAAGCTCCGAGGTGTCTGAGGAGATCACTTGTGATGAAGCTATTGATATGAAGGCAGAGGAGTTCATTGCTAAGTTCTATGAGCAAATAAAGCTACAAAGACAAATATCATATTTACAATGCCATGGCACCCTTGCTAATTGAATTCATAAAGAGTAGCAAACCTTCATTTCCATTGTTTACTATCCGTCAATGCACGTGCCATTAATCATTTCGCTATCGTATTTTAAATTAAACAGCACTGTAGTATTTTTTCTGCGTATAGGCGGCATATTTGTATATAGAAGAGGTAATATTCCATCCATTCCACGGTATTGATAAAACAGGAGCTCAAATAATTCTTTTCAAAGTAACTCTGCGTCAATACATCCAAGTATCCTCCTACTGTTGAAACAAACGTTGCTGATAATAAAACAGAAGAATTTTGGCAAACTTAATTGTTTCCAACAAATTTTTTATCGTGACGGAAATAAACTCCAATCATAAATAAGAATATGAAGAAATATAATTTTTTTTGTGATAAATCATGTGTACAAATTCGTTCTTTCCTTGATTCTTCTCTCTAGATTTTCTCGAACATATATCCATGAAAGGAGTTTTGTGATCTTCTTGATGTATTTGAATATTAAGAAGAGAGCGTTTTGATCCCTTTATGATATTTCATGAGTTTATGAAATTATCTAGAGATATTCGAGATTTATAAATACTAGGTTTAGGTTCAGATTTAAGGTCCAAGAACTCTAACAGAAATTGAATTTTGTATTATATGATTTATGAGAGAAGGGATGAAGGACAAATTTGTTCTCACTGGGCATGTCAGAATTTGTTTCCAATAAGTTTTTTATCGTGACAGAAATAAATTGCAATCATAAATAAAAATATGAAAAAACATATTTTTTATTGATAAACGATGTGGGTACAAATTTGTTATTCCCTGATTATTCTCTCTTGATTTTCTCTGTAATTCGAGGATCGTCAGTAGCGTCTTTCTTGAACGCTTATTCTCTCTTGATTTTCTCCGTAATTCGAGGATCGTCAGTAGCGTCTTTCTTGAACGCAGGAATTTTGGATTTGATATTGATTTTCTCCATAATTTGAGGATCGTTAGTGACGTATTTCTCAAACGTAAGAATATTTGGGTTTGATCTCCATGAAATGATTTTTGTATTTGATTATCAAGAAGAGAGCTCCATGAAAGGAGTTTTGTATTCGATTATCAAGAAGAGAGGGTTTTGATCCTTTCTGATATTCAATGAGTTTATGAAATTATCTAGAGATATATCATGAATTGTGGGATATTTAGGATGCCTCTTTAAAGGAATATTTTGCCCTTTAAATAGGCGTACTTAGGGTTTAGAATAGATCAGCTGACAGGCTAGGTTTAGGGTAAAGTAGCCTCCAAGTTAGCTAGGTTTAGGGTAAAGTAGCCTTCAAGAAATCTAACACAAATTGAATTCTCTTTTTTACAAAGTACACAAAATTTCAATAGCTATATTAATTTTCACGCTTTTGGGTCGAGAAGCTGAACATGCATTTACAACTTTGTAGTACAGTATGTATTAAAGTTTCTTTCTTCCATACTAGGTTTTTTATGTGATCGAGTAGTATATATTATCAACGAAGGAAGCAATGCATAACTTTATAAAGTGGTGTAAAAAGTTGTATAGTTCAATTAACATGGGACAAATTCAAACAATCGTACGTTCACTTTTTAAAAAATACCTCTACTCTGTATCTTGTCAATATTGTTGGTTCTGCTCTTTAATTATATTTCATTTGTTAATTTAAAGAACTTCCAAGGATATAATTGTACCTCTCCAGTCTTGTATATATAAAATAGTGCTCCAACATAAACAGGAGGAACTGATCACCTATAAGCAGTGAACAGGAAACAAGAAGAATCTCAGCTCATTGGGTTCTACATTCAAAGAACCTAAAAAAACCACAATCAATTGCAGACACACTGTTAGAAACAGAGATAACGCACGAGGAATTAGAGAATAAATATCTCAAATTCATTGATAAAAATATGAGAGAATCCATTGGTATTTATACACAAAAGAAAAAAAATAAGAATCAGTGTATATGTGGTTTTAACCCGCTAGCTCAACGTGAATGTTTAAGATATTGTTACTCCCCAATCAATAATGAAAAGATGGTATTTTCTTGATCACACACAGGCACAGACAACGATGAATGTATGCATAACATGATGGGTCTAGCTCAGTACTATATTAGATTTCTTAATTTAAGTTCATATCATATTATCATTATGATTAAAAAAAAAAGACTGAAAAATACGCTAATAATAATAATAATTAAAAAAAATCCACACGAGTCTAAAACCTATCTTCAACTAGTAACTATTAACCTATATGAATCTTTTTCTTCCATTGTGCATTTGTGCCTATCTTTAGCTAAGATTGTATTGACACCAATCATTTGAAGGTCTTTTGTGACTACTCTTTCGTATAATTTTAGGTCTATCTTTTCCCCTTTTAACACTTTCACTTATCATAGTTTTTCACCAACAGATCGATGCATCTATAAGTTGACATAGAACATGTTCAAACCATCTCAAGCGACCTTAGCTTCTCGCATTTTATCTTAAAAGTGTGCTGGTTACACCTTCTGAGAAATGTGATTCTTTCTAATCTTTATCTAATTCGATATAATTGCACATTAACATCTGCATCTCCTCAATACTCAATTTGTAGATATGCTGGACTCTAGCGGACCTACATTCACTATGATATAACATAGTCGGTCTTTATGTTTCACTTTGGTAGTTATCCTTGTATCACATAATTACACCATATAGCACTAATCCATTTTAACCATTCGATTTTAATCCTATAAGGACTCGTTTAATAGATTGTATAAGATAATGATAAATATGTTGTATTAGTAATACTGGGATTAATAGTGCATTAATAGTGCAGGGATTAGTAATACTGAGATTATTTTTTATGCAGTATTTGATTTGACGTATTAAAAGCAATATGTATTGTTATATTCTAAAAAGAATATTGTTTGTTTAAAAAAATACCCTCGACATATTATAACTCTGTGTATTTTTTTTTTGCAAAAGTTTATTATTCTTTTTTTTAAAATAAAAAAAGTTAACAATATAACTAATTATTTACTTTAAAATTTTAAGATTTAATCATTCACTTACAAAAATTATATTTTTATTATCTTTTCTTTGTTTGTTCATCATTTGCTTGTTGATCCCATTTTATGTTGTTTTTAAGTTTGAGGGAGGTACGTATAACTTTTGGATTAGATAATAAAATCATATTGAAATAAAATTGTATTCTATAGAGTATTAAAATTAATTAGAAAAAGTATTTTTATTTATGGATATCCTATTTACAAAATTAAAGTTTCTACGTAATTTATTTTCGGATTTTGACCGATAAATATTTTTTTGAGTTAATGGAGTAGTTTTCTTATAACTAAAATTATTTGGAAGGATATTATTATTTTGATAAATTGAAAAGAAGCAACTCATATTGAATAAATTGAAAAAGATTTAGGAAAAATTAAAGAAATTTGAGGACATTTTTGTAAATAATAATAAAATTTGTAAGCTAATTTATTTGAATAAATTTATTAGTGCAAATATAAAAAATAAAATTAAGAAAATAAAAAAATATTTAAAAGAATTTGAGGGATATTCTTGTCTTTATACATACTAATCCCATAGTATTAAACTCATGTATTACTAATACCACCATGTGTGATGTATTAGTAATACACCCTATAATTCACCATGTATGATGTATAATTAATACATGATATTCGTAATACATTGATTCAAAATTCCACCAAACATTGTATTAATTAATACCACACTTAATACATGAACTATTTCTCCTAATACGGCCTACCAAAGGACCCCTAAGTAAGATCTTTATATATCATTTCATTCTTTTGAAATTATCCACTTTTAACTTTCTATGCGAGCTTGCCTATATTGTCAATCTCAAGCCCAAATAAAGGAGGAGGATTATAGTAGGCTGACATCCTGCATATAAAACTTTCTAATTCATGATGAGTCTTCACAATATACAAATTCACTATTATTTATTAAAAAAAAAACATAATATTCAATGATTATTGTAGTCCTAAAGTAAGGAATTAAATAAAATATTGCCAATTAATATAGAGAATATGGAAAAATCAAAATATTCACAAGTAAAATAGAATATCTCGAAACATATGCCAACACATACGTGTTTCCCTTCAATAAACTAAAATAAGAAAACCACCATCTCCATCTTTTCCTGAATAAATGTATTTCCTGTGTGTTACTGACTTAGATAGTCTATGATCTGCTCATAATTGTTTGTTAGTAGTATTTGTTTTATGCTGATAATACTCTGTGCTTCTAGGAAACTTCATTTGACCATTTACATTCGTTTTTAAATTGAACATCTTTCATTTTCTGATCAATCAATCGCCGCAAGGCATTCGCATTAGTTATACTACAAGACAACAATGCCAGCATATTATAATAGTTCATGATAGAGAAAATAATTAAGTAGCTTATTCTCTAACATATATTTTTTAATTTCAAAATAAAATTAAACACATACTACTATATTGTTGTATCTTTCAAACACACGAATAAAGTAATTAGCATTCAAACGTTTCTACAGGGGAGGGAGGGGCAGGGGTGGGGGAAGAACTTTGCTTGATGTTTTTATCAAAGAACAGAAAGTCTACTGTGAAGCAAAGGTTTCAACAAGATCTAACTCTAACCTAACAAAAGTCACATCAGTCCTGGGTTAATCATTGGCTTTGAATTGCAATGCCCAAAATGACCTCCAACCTAATTAATCGTTGTATGACTATGTTCTTTTTAGTTTGCTGCTAATATATAGAGTTTATTTTTTATCGAAAAAATGCATCGTTTCCACCTCAAATTATACCCGAAAAGTCGAAGCATTTAAACTATACTAGTGACCTATTACACACCTAAATTATAAAAAAGTGAAATTATTTATACCCTGTCAGGCTACCACCACTTGCATGTGGTGTAGTGTTTTACACGCGCTGCTACGTCAGCACCACGTCAGTAAAAAGTATCACTTTTTTATAGTTAAGGTGTGTAATAGGTAGTTTAGGTGTGGATTCAACTTTTCGACTATAGTTTGAGGTGGAAACGATGCATTTTTCCTTAATATTTTTAGCCGTTTACTTTTGTTATTTAATAGGCTAGACGCGCCTAAAATAAGTGTAACACACGCGCCTTAGAATGGGGGTCACGGGAAGGTAATAATATCACTTTTATATAATTAAGGTGTAATAGGTCACTTATATAATTTAGATATGGCTTAAACTTTTATCGTATAGTATGTGGTGGAAATGATGGTTTTTCCCTTTTTTATCATCACTAAAACAAATGTATGTTTGCAGCTTAACATACATGTACAAATTAATGATATTATATACACTTAACAATTATAATAATTGATTGGAAAGTGTTGAATTCGCCTTTGTCGTCTATGATTTTTTAATTTATTTTTGATTTTCATCCGGTGTCCGGTACCCGCATTGGAGCTTGACTAATTTAAATTCACATCGGGTGGGGCCCCATTCGGAGGTAGTGCTACTCCCAATAGAATTTTCTCTATGTCCAGGGTCGAACCATCGAACTCTGATCAAGGGTGAAGCAGTCTTATCCGCTGCACCACAACCCATGTTGGTGACTTTGTCGTCTATACGTATATGTACAACTTATAGAAGGTAACATGGACTTAGTAATTACAACTTTCAACAACAACAAACATTATATATATATATATATATATTGCATTCCATTAGAATCCATAAGCTGGCTTAAGATTGGCCAGAATATTTAACGTATTCCATATTGTTAGAATTCATTTTTAAAAAGGAAATTTAGAGCTCTAAAGTCTAAACTACTGTTATACAAGAGATTTGAGAAAAGCAAAGTCGGACCATATTGAATTTATTGTTAGCAACAATCTAACCTTGCTTTGCGTTTATGCATTATATCCACAATAGAATGGCTAATTTTAATAGTACTAATTTTCTATCTGCCGCAAGTGTTCTACTCTATTTAAACTTGAGACCAATAATCTGAGCTCATACAATACAAGATAAACTCATTTAGCGAGAATGTAGTCTCAAATAAATGATGTATTTTTATATTTAAATAAAATTAAATTTCTCATTATATTCTTAATTACATAGTTTAGAGTTATACAAATATATATGGTTAGCTTAAAATCACAAATTTCAAAAAAAGGAAAAAATCTTTGTTAAATTTTCTATTTAGTTAAAGATTATTATCGAATGGGAGACACCACATACAGTAATTACTGATTCAGTAGAACTCAACAATTTTGACTCATCATTCTCTATATTTGTGTTTTAAAATTATTTGATAAAGAATAATGCGGTATACTATTAAAGTTCCTATGTGAGGAGTCCCGGAAATTACTTTATATAAATAAATGATCTATCAAAAGCTCAATATACAAAAATAATTGTTGTCTAGAACCTTAAACTAAAAATTTGGCTCCGCTTCTAACAATCACATCATGTTATTATGTTGGAAACTGTGGGTGGATATGATGTATGTCCCGCAAAAGCATGAAAACGCGATGGAAGAGTCCAAGGCAAAACTAAAAGAATGAAATAAATTGCCGTAATATAATTAACGTAACACAAACATATATAGTAGTGGGCAGGAAACAGGGGCAAGTGGGGGGACTACATGTAACCTAAATTTCAAGAAGCTGACAAAGGCCACATGAATCAACTTTTAAATTTGCATAGAAACACACCACAGATTCACATAAATCAAGAACACCTATAAAGTAAGGAATATGCGAGTAGCAAAATGTGTACCTTTATCCGTCATTATATCACGTAATCGGAGATGGTTTGTCCGCTATTACAACATGTAACCGAAGACGATTCTTTGCTTATGACAGCTTGCAGATTATGAGAATACGTCTTATGTTAAAGTCAGAAGAGGGGACCTAACCTTATATTTATAGGTTTAAAAGTCTTAACCTAGTGCACCCTCATTATGAGCTCACAGGTCTACTACAGGTGTACACTATTGCCAGCCTACACCAATAACATGAAATGGATACAGGCCCTTATGGAATTCGTATTAATACACGACCTGTGTCTTGTCCACCAACTAATAACATCAGCCTGTTTTACTTTTAACGTAATAAAAAGTTAATATTAAGTCTACATAAAATAAATAATTCTAACATTCTCCCACTTGGACAACGTTAACTTTTAAAGAAAATTTTTAGAAAACTTATTTTTATGAAAATGACTCTCGGGTTGAATAGACAATGGCCATAAACATTTAGTGGTGGAACGCCATTTCCAACATAGTTCAGTCAAGCAAAACATCACTGTTGAACTGCAGCAGTACTTGCATCAACCAACGACACAAGACCAGTCACCAATTGCTAACACTGAAGTTTCGTAGACATAAATCAAATGATGTGGTAATGTAGCAAGAAATCGCCAACATGGACTCCAAATCGAGGTTATTTCATTGTTAGTCCTTCAAATGATTTTTCATATCAACATGTACGCTTAAAATCAACATGCATACCATAGAAAAATCGTCACCGTGATTTTCTGTTACAACATGTGCTCCACCAGAAAATCTTGATTTTCAAGGTTCAACATGCGCAACATATTACATGGTGCAACAACCAGAAAATCCACAAGGTAGAATGACATACCATATATGTCTCCAAAAGAAAGATCCAATAAAACAACAATAGAATCTTATCAATATGAGACATAGCAACACGTAACGCAAAAATCCTTAATATAATAAAACAATATTAAAGTGTGCACAATAATAATCAAGAACATAATAATCAACAACATAAAGAGAAAGGTCATTAATGAACTTACTCCCACTGATCTTGAGATAGATGCAATGATCAATCTTGTTCTACACAAACCCCACAGAAGTGATAATTTTTTTTGAACTTCAAGTACCACTCTCGAGAAGCTTACTTCAAGTCATAGATAAATTTTTTAAAATTACACACAGGATGTTCACTACCTTTACCAACAAAATTTTAAGGTTGTTGCATGTAAACCTCTTCATTAAGATCACCATTCAAAAGAATGTCTTTACATCCATCTGATGTAGCTCAAGATCAAAGGGCCTCATTTGTTGCCTAGTCTCTGCATATCTATCATAGTACTCACCCCTTCGATCAGACGTTACTATCTTAATGACCTTTTTCGGTTGTTTCTCTACTTCAGTTTTAAACATTTTGAATATTTAAGAGAATTTGATTTTTTTTTTCTTTAAAAGGAGAAACATAATCATATCGAGAAAAAGCATTAATAAAGGTGATAAAATAACTTAGTAGAATACAGATCACTTATGTCTGTGTGAATAATTTTCAACAAATCAGAACTATGAGTAGCATTCTTTTTTTTCTTGTTTTAGTCAACTTTTCTCTAATGCAATCAATACACGTTCCTATGTTCCCAAAATCAAGAGAAGGTAAAATATTAGATTTAACCAATTTATCAACTCTATTCTTAGAGATATGACCTAAACGCCTATGCCACAAGATGCCTGATTTTTCATTTTAAATTGATTGGTTAGAACCAATAATTTCAGAATTAAAAGAGTTGTATTCTAAAACAGAAGTCAAGAAAATTTTAAACAAGTCATCAGATAGGATTCCATGACCAACAACTCGGGAGTTCAAAAGCAAATTAACTTTTTCATTAAGAGAATTAAATCCATGACCAAATCTGTCTAAAATTGGAATAGAAATCAAATTTCGTCTAAAAGACAGTACATAAAAAGAGTCTTCAAGAACAAGCTTATAACCAGTTTCTAAGTCTAAAACTACAGTTCCTATGAACTCTACTTCAACTTGGACATATGTGGCTACTCTAATTCTTGACTCCGTTTTCTTTGGGTTCTTTTTATTTTTGAACCCCTATAAGAAAATGACAATATGAGCAGTAGCTCCACTATCATGCCACCAAGAATTAATGGGGACATCAATAAAGTGTGACTCAAAACAAACAAGAGCTAGATGATTATTTTCTTTTGACATCTTCTTAAAAGTATGATTATTAGGTCTTTCAAACTTCCTAGGTCCTTTGCAAGTGTTTGCTTTGGAGTCATAAGAAGCTAACATGGCAACCTCACCTTTCTCCCTTTAAATTTTCCCTCTTCAACAACACATTTGGAGATTGACCAAGGTTCATACTGAGTATTATAGGTAGTTTTCATTTTAGACTGAATGCGGATCATCTTAAGTATGCAATATCTAACACTTCTAGTATAGTCATACTTACCCATGCAAGTTTATTCATTAGATCTTTAGTCTCGGCCTTATTGGATACAAGATACCTTTTTTCTACTTGGGCAAGAAATCTTTTGGTATTGATAGTTTCAAGCAAGTCACTTTTGAGGTGCTTAACAATCAACCTCCTAAAGGCAAGGATGCATAGTCTATTAGATCTCTCCCACTTAGCATTAAATTCTTTTTCAGCAGTTGTACTAGAATCAGTGAGAGCCGGAGGCTCATCCTCATGCAAGGCTTGATCTATGTCAGTTATGCCCAAACCAAATTCTAGATCTTATTTTCATCGCTTAAAGTTAGAGTCCGATAGAACCACAACTTCAGCATTGTTATTGTTTAAATAAATGATAACTTTTCACAACATAACATGAATGAATTTATCAAAATATCAAGGCATAATAATAATAATCTTATCACAATGATGAGTCCCGCAGCATCGATAAGTAGCCCCCTTTTAGGCAGGGCAAGAAAATATTTTCAATATTAGAAACCTATCCCCTTTGGGCAGATAAATTTACTAAATGAAAATATTTTCACATAACTAGGCTCATCACAATACTAATTTAAAACACACAATAAATCTCTTTTGGGCAAATCATTGTATGTTCTAACTTAGTGATATCCCCTGAAATAGATTAAACAAGTCTCATAAAGCAAGGAAAATAGATCACTTTGGTGTACACTACTTACCCTTATTTATAAAATAAATTCAATCTCAGGGATTCAATATGTCATTGCTTAATTTACTCATGTGACACAATAAGTAACTACACAATTCAAACTATTATAAATCTGATTTAGTTACAATTCAAATGAAATTAAATTCAAATAGAATAAATAAATAACAATTCGAAATCTTTTTATAAACAATAGCTTAATTTTTTTCTTTTAAATTTCATAAAATAAAATAAATAACCTTTTATATTTTTCAATCTAAGCATATGAAACTAAATAAAGGAATGAATTTTTAATGACATAGCCGACAGAACACATTCTTAAGAGGCTTTAGTATATCAAAAATAAATAGAATTAACACTCCGTAAATAAGAAATGCAGCGGAAAAATATTTGGATAAGGCACATCTTTCATAGAATCTTTCTCAAGATTATTTTTGGGACACAAGTCTAAGATTAACTTATCAAGTTTCAACACAGGGACATCTCAGGGCTTACAATTTTCCATCTGAAATCTTTTCAAAATATGATCAATATAGGCCTTTTGTGAAAGCCCCAAATGCCCACAACAAATGATGCATCTCCTAGATCTATTATATCAAACATTTTGTTCAATAAATGCTTAGTTTCATACAACAATCCCAAATTCAAGTCATTCATTTGATACCCAGACTTACAAGTCATTCATTTCATACCACATTATATTCATAGCCCCCCCTCCCCCTCTTCCTTTTTTTGCAATTACAGCTCCAGACAATTTTCTTTTTAACTAGCAACAATTCGTAGATTAATTTTCACATCGAACGAAAATAATTGTTCAATTATCCACAACAATAATCCCCAAAATCTAAAAAAATACGCCACCATTTCTAAAAATCAAATCCAATTGATTTGTTTTCATCCACTTTCCCAAATTCAATTGATTTGGCAATCGACTGACTCTTAATCATATTGAGGTCCTCAAAAATACATCATAGTATTCAGTCATAGAAGATCTATGTGACAAGCTCTTGATACCAAGTGTTAAATTAACATAGAAACATACCACAAATTCACATAAATCAAGAACACCTATAAAGTAAGAAATATGCGAGTAGAAAGATGCGTACCTTTGTCTGCTATTATATCACGTAACTAGAGATGGTTTGTCCTCTATTACAACATGTAACTGAAGACGAACAAGGCTAAGTCTTCCTCTCATTTACTTATGACGGCTGACAGCTTATGGGAATACGTCTTATGTTAAAGCCAGGGGAGGGGACCTAGCCTTATATTTATAGGCTTAAAATCCTTAACCTAGTGCACCCTCGCTATTGGCTCACAGGTCTACTACAGGTGTACACTATTGCCAGCCTACACCAATAATATGAAATGGATACAGGCCCATATGGAATCCGTATGAATACACTGCCTGTGTCTTGTCCACCAACTAATAACATCAGCCCATTTTACTTTTAACGTAATAAAAAGTTAATATTAAGTCCACATAAAATAAATAATTCTAACATCAACTCCATACTTTCCCTCCAACAACTCAAAATCATGCATATGTGTACCATCTTCCTTTTTTTA
This sequence comes from Capsicum annuum, assembly GCF_002878395.1. NCBI lineage: Eukaryota > Viridiplantae > Streptophyta > Magnoliopsida > Solanales > Solanaceae > Capsicum > Capsicum annuum. Next base: position 162,300,837 of record NC_061111.1, on the reverse strand, counting down.
AAATTATATTTTAGGGTGGGAATTATTTTTGAATATTGGCTTCTTTTAATTATAACTAAGTGTTGTTATTTGTAGTAGTATTATCATATTATGTTGATATTAATTCATATGTATAAGGAAAAAGGATTAAAAAATACCCTTCTACTTTAGTTAATTAGTTAACTTTACCCTTTGTGATAATATGAGGTTAAATTTGCCCTTAGTGTGATCAAACTAAATAAAATTGCCCCCCAATTGGATGAAATTCATACAAAAGAACTGATTTCAATTAACCTAACAATTTTCCTCATCTAATCCGTTTTAATCAACCAAACCCATCTAATTAACTTAATCCTCTTCTCAAACAAACACCCATTTTCTCTAAATTAATTTCCATGTCAAGAAATCAGTATAAATCGGGTTGGGTGGACTCGTCGAAATCGAAGGAATATGAGAGGGCGGAGCTAGTGCAATGAGAGGGTGGAGCTACTGCAAAGAGAGTTGTCTTTTTAGCGCTTGACGACTTGTTTGAGGTAGACAATTTGGGTAAGCCACTGTTAAGTTGCTCTATCTGGTAGGGTGTGTGTCTTTAAGTGCGAAAGGAGAGAGAGTAAGTGAAGAAGCAGAGAGTGACTCTGCCTCTTTATTGTGATGTATCGAAAAAAGGTTGATTTCGTTGTGACATCATTACTGTTTTGCCATTGATATCATTTGGTTACTACATCAATTGGATAGTTTTATTGGAAGTAATCAAGTGTGGATTTGGGCTTCTGGTAATCGCTGAAGCAATATGGAATCAGGCGACAGAATGGACAGTGATAAAAATGTGTTATGAAAGCGTTATATGATCAAGCATCGACATTGGTTCTTCATTCCTATTGTTAGGCTTTGTGGAGACATCTGAAGGGAAATAGCTAAGGAAAGAGATATATTAAAACTCCACCAACTCAAAAAAGCTTTGCATTGAATCCACAAACACACTTGATTGTTTTGTCGGAATTGATTGGTTTTTGTATACTTGAAGAGGTTTATATTTGGACTTTCCAGCTATTACACCAACTGCAAATTAATGAAGAAGAAGGTTAAGCAGTGCTAGTGCACAAGGTGATAGTTAATTTGGGGAAAATGGGTGTGTTTGGGAAAAGGGTTGAGTTAATTAAGTGATTTAGTTGGTTAAAAACATATTAGATGAGGAAAATTGTTAAGTTTATTGAAATCAGCTATTTTGGATGGATTCCATCCAATTGAGGGGCAATTTGGTTTAGTTTGATAATACTAAGGGTAAATTTAACCTCATATTATCATAAAGGGTAAAGTTAACCAATTAATTAAAGTAGAGAGACATTTTTTACCCTTTTTCCTATGTATAAACTTCTGTGAAGCTTCATTTGAATCTCCCATAGATTCATTCTCCAACACTCTATTATAACTTTCTTTCCTTGTTCAATCAATGGCAAATAAATCGTTGAAACCAAATTACATACTATTATTAGTTAGTTGTGTTTTTCAAACAAAACATTTATGGAAGTACGTAATGTGTACTTGCTTCTTGTTTACATAACAAATATCTTGTGTGAAAGCAAAGTTTCACCACTAACCTAAACCTAAAATAAATGACTAAATTTTGTCATTATCAGCATTGGGGCCCTAAGTTAATCATTGGTTTTGATTTTTGCAATGCCCAAAAATCAAATATACACCTTACATTGTAGACCTTTTATATGTTGAATATATATATATATATATATATATATATATATATATATATATATATATATTAGTGGCAATAGGCTCATATTGAGCACGGCCCCAATATGCTAAGATTAAATTTTTTAAAATTATTATGAAAATAGTGAAATAAATCGTCATAATTAATTATTAACATATTTATATATAATATGAGTGTAATTAGAAATTTAATCGTGACTTACATTCTCTCGGTAATTTTACTGCCTAAACTTTAAATCTTTCATTAAGTGTTCAGGAAATATATTTATGCATGAAGTGGCGTAAAAAATTACATAGTTTTGAATTATTTTGATTTATAATACTTTTTCTTCTATTTCAATTTAAGTGACGCTGATATAACTTCGAGAGTCAAGCAAATATCACGATTGGAGTAGCGAAACAGTCATGTCTTAAATGACTCATAATAACTAATTAGAAGTGATATAGCAAAATTGCTATAAAAATACTTGTGAAAATAATTTAAGTGAGTTTCATATAAGATGTCAAGCTAATTTAAAATATCAAGAGATAATTTATCATTTTATGTTTGTTTTATATTTTTTATTAAATATTATTAATTTTTAATATTTAGATGACTTATAATAATTAATTAAAAGCTATATAGTAAAATTATGGTTGAAGTAGTAGAATGGAAATGTCATAAATGTCTATTTTAATTTTTTTAAAAATTAAATTTTATTAATTTTCTAATACATAAATGACATATAATACTTAATTAGGAGTGATATAATAAAATCAAAGAGCAAGCAGTGGGCTGCAAGCATGTCGACAACCAAAACTAAAAAATAGTTAAAAAAAATAAAATTTAATTTCCTTATTTACGTCTTTCATGCTTCATTTAGTTGTATCTAATAAAAATTGTTATTTTGATTATTCAGATCTTAGCTCGTAACTATGTATTTAATTTTTTGTTTGAGTTTAATCATTTAAATTTCAGTAGGTGTACTATTTCATATTTTTTTCTTGACACAGATATTACAATTGCAAATTACTTCATCCAACCATTTTTAATTTATAATTTTTTATCAATTTTATCCTTGTTATTAAATATTATTTATAATCTAATACTTAAATGACCTATAATAACTATTTAGAAGTGATATGATAAAATTACTATAAAAAGTACTTGTGAAAAAAATTTAAGTGAAACCTATATAAATCATCAAGTTAATTTAAAACGTCAATGGTTAACTCATTTGAAGCAATATAATAAAATTAATATAAAAAATACTTGTAAAAAAATTTAAGTTGACTCTATATAAATCGTCAAGTTACTTTAAAACATGAAGAGTTAACTTATAATTTTGTGTCTATTTTATCTTTTTTTTTTATGAAATATTATTAATTTTCTAATGTTTAGATGATCTATAATAATTAATTAGGGGTGATATAATAAAACCACAATTGAAGTGGTTAAAGCAAGCAAGTCATAAATGTCTGTTGTACATTTTTAATTAAATATTATTAATTTTTAACACGTGAATGACTTATAATAATTAATTAGCAATGATATAGTGAAATCACGATTGAAGTAGCTGAAACAGGCATGTCATAAATATCTATTTTATTTTTTTAATTAAATATTATTGATTTTCTAATACATAAATGACTTATAATAATTAGTCAAGGATGATATTGTAAAATCAAGATTGAAGCAGCTGAAGCAGACATGTCATAAATATTTATTTTACTTTTTAAAAATTAAATATCATTAGTTTTCTAATCATAAATGACTTATAATAATTAATTAGGGATGATATGATAAAATCACGATTGAAGCAGCTAAAGTAGGTATGTCATCCACAAGCTGCCTATGTATTTGATATTTTATTCGAATCCAATCATTTAGATCTCAATAAGGTTACGACTTCCATACTCCCTTTTTGACACATATATTATGATTGCAGAGTACTTCATCTAATCATTTTAAATTTATCATTTTGTAATTATTTTATCAGCGTTATTAAATATTATTTATTATCTAATACTTAAATGACTTATAATATGTAATAACTAATTATAAATGATATACTAAAATTATTATAAAAAGTACTTGTAAAAAAAATTAAATAGACCCCATATAAGTCGTCTCATTTTTTTATGAAATATTATCAATTTTTAAATACTTAGATGATCTATAATAATTAATTAGGGATGATATAATAAAATCACAATTTGAAGTAGACATGCCATATATGTTTATTGTACTTTTTTAATTAAAGATTATTAATTTTCTAATACGTAAATGACTTATAATAATTAATTAGGAATTATATAGTAAAAATCGTTGCTGAAGTAGCTGAAGCAGGCATGTCATAAATATTTATTCTAGTTTTTTTAATTAAATGTTATTAATTTTTTAATACTTAAATGACATATAATAATTAATTAGGGATAATATAATAAAATCACGATTGAAGCAGTTGATGCAGACATGTCATAAATATCTATTTTATGAGAAGAAAATGCAGAAGTCAAAGAATTGCACATATTTTTCTAGTAAAATTTGATCAAATAACTACTTAAATAAAATTATAGACATTCTCTTTATAAATAAGGTAAAATTCTAATTAATTTAGAAGCGTTAAATATTATGATTTCATACCTGAATAAAATATATTTTTTCCTTTCCATGCATATGCTTTTTAAAAAAATATATACTTTTATTCCTAAAATTCTTTCCTTAAAAAGTTGCGTTGGAATTTTTTTTCTGCTCATGCGTTTTTTTTTAACTCACAATTTGGTTCTTAATTTTTTTTTTTCCTTTTTATGAATAGTTTCTTTCCATGCATATATTTAAAAAAATATATATATTTTGATTAAGTTGAGTAGGAATCTTTTTCTTTTCCATGAGTTTTTTTTAATTATCAATTTGGTTCTTAATTTTTTTTTTCTTCTCATGCGTAATTTTTTAACTCACAATTTGGTTCTTAATTTTTTTTTTGCTTTTTATGAATAGTTTCTTTCCATGCATATGTTTTTAAAAAAATATATATTTTGATTAAGTTGAGTAGGAATCTTTTTCTTTTCCATGAGTTTTTTAAACTATCAATTTGGTTTTTTTTTTTTTCTTCTCATGCGTTTTTTTAACTCACAATTTGGTTCTTAATTTTTTTTATTTTTTTTTATGAATAGTTTCTTTTCATGCATATGTTTTTTTAAAAAAAAAAAAATTGATTAAGTTCAGTAGGAATCTTTTTCTTTTCCATGATGTTTTTTTAAGTATCAATTTGGTTCTTAATTTTTTTTTTCCCTTTTTACGAACAGTTTTTTTTCCTAAAAATTTGCATAGAATTCCTAATCAAAAATTTGACACAGTAGATTAATTCCTTTTAGGTATGAGTTTTTTTTTTTTTTATATATATATCTTAATACTTGAATAATAATTTAATGATAATTGACTTTTTTTAGAAAAAGTGAAAAGATAATTTGTCTATTGCAAGGTGTTTTAACGAAGGGTAAAAAATTCAAATCATTTTTTTAAGGGTTTTCACACTTTTAATATATTATATAGATAGATTATAGATATAGATATAGAGTATATATTATAGATTATAGATATAGATATAAACAGAGGCGGATCTATTGAGGTCCATGAGGGTGCCACGCCACCCGCAAATTTCGACGAAAACTCTGTATATATAAGTGTAAATATACAGAACATTTACAAAAAAAACACAGGCCACCCATAGCAACAAAGAGGTACTTTGGGCAGTTGGCAAGTGATTGTCCAGTCCACCCAATGGGCGAGGGTTCCAATTAGGGGTGGACATTCGGTATTCGGTTCGGTATTTTCATAATTTGGGTTCGGTAATTCGATAATCGGTAATTGAAAGTAGATATCAAATACCATTCCATTAAACTTCGGTTCGGTAATTCGGTAATTGATAAATTAAATTTTAGTTCGGTACGGAATTCAATATTACTATATTAAAGTTGGACATGCTTGTAGTGATCCTATTTGGTGATAATAGTGGTGATTTTCAACCAACATTTTCAGAAAAATTTAATTTTGTTTGGTAGTTTGACACCTCTGAATACATAGTTTTACATCAGAAAAAATCAATTTTATTTGGTCTTGTTACATGTTGATATGTGTGACTCAATTAATGAAACATCTTAAAACCTATGTTATTGTAGTTTGATCCAGCTCCAAGAAGGGGAGAACTGGATGTAACACGAATAACATTTACATTAAACTTGATGCAACACGAACTGAATGTAACGAACTGGATGTAAATGTGATGTAAAGTCATAATATTACTTTTTATAAATGTTATGGAGAGTAATATATGTTTTGTCTGTCAAATGCTGAGTTTTTGCTTCTATCCGCTGTTGACATATGAACACAAGGATTAAGAAAGCTTGACCAAGTACCCTTGGTTAAATCCATATTCCGACCTACGTTAGGAATATTAGAGTTGGGCAAGTGCAGTCAACAATGCTGTTATGTATCATATCATGAAGACTTCTTTTTTGTTGTTCCCTTTCACGCCCCGATTTTCAGTCTTAGCGTAATATTTTCTTCAAAAGCTGTCATATGTTGGTTGCAAGGAAGTCTGTTGTGTAAAGTTAAGAGTCTACTTTATGACTATGTTTAACAATTCAAAGTTTGCTTGAGCAATATTCACAAAAGTATGTGATCTTTGGAGTGTGGACTAGGTATGTGGCCTATGAGTCACTTAACTATAATTAGAATTTCGAAAAATACCAAATACCAAACGGTAGTAATATTTTTTACCAATCCTGAATTCAAATACCGTAATTTTAAAAGTTTACTCCCAAATACCAAATTACCGAATACCAATAACCAAATTTTTCGATTCGGTTCGGTAGTTCAGTTTTTGATATTTTATGCTCACCCCTAGTTTCAATCCCGTTGGTGTCTTAAGTTTTGCATGAATTCAATTATTCTCTTTTCATTTGTTTTTAAAGCCAACTTGTTAAGTTTGCCACATAAATTCAATTATGCTCTTTTCATTTGTTTTTAAAGCCAACTTGTTAAGTTTGCTACATAAATTCAATTATGTTCTTTTCATTTGTTTTTAGTTATTTAGTTTTTGACATTATTAATTCATTTATTTTTGAATAATTTAATTTATTAGTCTTTGACTTTTATTTTATTTCATATTAATTAATTTGTATTTGTTTGATATAAAATTTAAAAGATGAATAAGTTTTGTTTTCTCTCCCATCAAATTAAAAAAAAAAGTCCAAATATTGATAAATATAAAAGTAATTGTACACAAAATTGAGGTAAAATATTGTGAAAAGTTACAATTTTTTTTGCTTTTTAAAGAAAGATAAATAAGTAAAAAATTGATGCAGCCATAAAAAATTTCTAAGGAGGTTCAAAATCGAAAGAAGTAAACACACAAACTAATCGAAGAAGGTTCAATATCTATTATATATACATAAATTAATTTTAATCATATATAAATAGTATAGTTTTTGTCGAAGGAGGGCCTTGACCATAAGCAGGTTCACATTCAGAACTTGAAGTCTTTGGTTGATTTAATCGGTGAGTCTACTTGGCACCTAAAGACGCAGAATCCTAGATCTACCTCTGAATATAAATATAGATTATAGATATATGGGCGGTATAAAAAATTCACAACACTCATTCGTTTAACTAGCGAGTTAAGTTAATATAGTAGTATAAATTATCGACTATCCTCCTGTTAGGTTGTCAATACATACTGTAACGAACTCGAATTCTCAACTCAACAATCAACACACAATGTGAACGAAACTAAACAACTGTGATTAATACGGAAAGAAGAAATTACAATATAAAGAGGAGGAATAATAGTAAATGGGGATGAGAAGATTAGAGAGAATTGGGGATGAGAAGCATAGTCTTTGCCTAAGCAATTATCACAATTTGCATTTAACTATTCTTCCTAAAATGTGCTATTTATTAACTAAAAATTACACAAATACACAACTTATGTTTTCAATATTACAAAAAATCCCAACTCCTTCAACATATTACAACAATCCCAACATATACATAGAATGCTATGTATATGTCGGCTATGTTATGTATATTAATAGGGAGATAGAGTAAAGTAATTAAAAAAGTGGGAGAGAGTGTAATTACTTTCAAAAGGGTTGGTATTTATGTTATATACACCGTATCCCGCATATAGCCACTTAATATGATATTGGGCCGTTTTACCATAACTGGTTTCGGTCCATTCATAACAATACCCTCGCTCCAATAAGAACCTTGTCCTCAAGGTTCGAGTGGAGCCCCACAGACAATATAATGCTGAATCTTTCAAGACTCGAGTGTGTGTAAAGAGTTGCTATGATAGTGCGAAGATGAAACCAGGCCCATTCATAACACATACATAACTAGCAGTTGAATCTAAAGTAAGTAGCAACATAAAATGGTGTTTACAACTTAAGCCCTTCTCCTATTTTTATCCATCTCCTTTGGTACTCTTTTAAGAAATGATAAACAAATAATATGTGTAACAGACTGCTATTGATGCTTACTTAAGAAATGCAACAGAAATTGGGGGCCAAATATTTGTAGCCAGTAATGCGGCTACATGATTGGAGAACAAAATTTAATCATAATTGATTACCTAACGTTAGACAAATTTAAACTAAAATGTAGCTGGCAACAATTCGCTTTCATACTTTTCTTGAACATAACCTGTATCCCTGTTTATAATTAGACCAACTAAGAATTTTCTTCTTGATGAAAATATATAGGACATTTTTTATCATAACCTGTAAAATGTATATTTGTATTTTTTATTCAAGTTTTTGAGGAATTAAATATGAGTTTGAGATTCACTTTCATTCGGTTATATATAACAGGAGTAATAAAATGAATAAAAACAGAAATTTACTAACTCAAATTTAAAATTTATGAATTTAAAAATTTTATGTGTATGTTAATGAATTCTAAATTAATTAAGGTTGAGTAGTCTAATCTTTTTTAAGTCACTAAGAACTATAAGTTATAATACTCAACCTTATAATTTAAAACTTAGTGACTTAAAAAAGATTAGAGTACTTAACCTCGTAATTAATTTAGAACTCATTAACACATGAAATCTTTAAACTCATAAATTTTAAATTTGAGCTGACAAATATCTGTTTTTATTCTCTTTATTACTTCTGTTGTTATATATAATTGAATGAAGTACGGAGGTGAAAGAGGTTGGCTAGGGATGGATAAAGGTAGACCGAAAAAATATTGGAGGAAGGTGATTAGACATGACATGGAGCAACTTCAGCTTACCGAGAACATGACCTTAAATTGGAGGTTGTGGAAGAAACGAATTAGGGTAGAAGGTTAGTATTATTCTAAATGTTGTATCATTTGTTATATTACTTAGTGAATCTTGTCTATGATATTATTGAGTGCGGTAATTTCTATTTTATCTTATCCTTTTACATTTTCTTGTTTAGATTGTTTTATCTTGAATCGGGGGTCTATCGGAACAACCTCTCTATCTCACCTAATGGTATGAAATGCGTACATTTACCCTTCCTAGACTCCACTTGGTGGAAATATACTTACTATATTATTGTTATTGTTGAAATATAATAATTTTAATCAAAATTACATAGTCCACCCATACCATCAACGAATATAATAATCATAATAGTAAGTATATAGTGGCAGCAATTAAAAGTTTAATAAAATCATAGAAGTAGAAATCCAGAAAAGAAGGATATGTATGAGAATTAAAGTATGAAAACCACCGAAGAATGTGGTGCTGGTGCATATGAAAATTTTTTAGTAGAAAGCACATTTCTTAAATAGGTTCTAATATAAATTTAAATTAATCTAATTCTAATACCAATACTACTAAATGAGAAAACAGAAACAAAAATCCTTGGAAAATACCTATCCCATGCTGCCAAACTCTCTCCCCGAATACTGTTGATTCGTCTACAGTACACTGATTTGTACATGGACATCAAATATTTAACAAATTATAAATCAGGTAAATTAATACTTCCTCAGTCCCAAATTATTCGTCCTAAATTTCCTAATTTAATTTTTCATTTTACTTGTCTTTTTTCATTAATCAAGAAGAGACAAAAAATTTTTTCATGTTTTACCCTTTGCATTAATTATTTTTTCTTTAAATTAAAATGCAAACATCATTTAATATGGGCATTATGATAAACTAGCTATGTTATTAGTTATTTTTCTTAATTAATTTGTCATCCCAATTTGAGATTGAGAGAGTATGAGAATATAGATTTCACCCAAAAAATACAAAAACATATAGTATTAATTAAATCATAAATTTTTTTTACTTAAATTATATTATAGTGTTACTCCATGTGTCCATCTTTACATGGCATGCTATTTAAAAATAATAAATAAAAGAATAATTTTATAATATTATCTTTATTAATTGTAAGTTATTTAAACATAGAAAATGTATGCTATCTAATTACAAGGATAAATTACATATAAAATTATAATTATTTTTAGTATATTGAATATAGAGATGGACGAAGAAATATGTAGAGATGGACAAAGAGAACTAATAAGGTTTTTGTTTTTACGCAGCGTACAAGGCGTGTGCCCCACCACCAGTTTGCACCGCCCACAGAACAACTGACACTTACCTATGCCAGCCTTGGCTTTAGGAGTTGGACTTGGTCACTTTGGGTCCCCCTAACAAATTATTCATTCTCATTTCTTTACTTTACAATTTCTTATTTCCATGCAAACCGCGTTACTTTGAGTTCGCTCTCATTTCACATACCTCTTAGCTGTGCATTCTATGTTATATATATAGCATAATAATTTCTGCCTCTCTCCACACAACCACTTTAAAAGCTCTTTATTATTCATAAACATCACATAGCAAAAGGCGAAAGAGATTTTCCAACCAAAAAGTGCAATACTTTCTCAGTTTCTCTTTCTTTTACCACTGATATCTAAAAATATCATTGCTAGTTATCTTCTACTCTTAAAAAACAGCTGCAAACATGCAAGAAAAGTCGAAAATGCAGAGGAAAAGATCGGTGGTTGCTCGTAGAACTTGGAATGTTCTCCGCTTAGCATTGTTATGGGCGAGAAAAGGTGGCATTTTCAAGAACAAGCACCTCGTAGATCTCCGGTTGCTTCCTAAATATATTAAAAGCCTCCGTCATACCAATGATCACTACGGGGCACTGCATTATGGGGAGCGCGAGTTTTCCTTTGATGACACTCCTATCTTTCATGTTAAGATGCATCGCCCTGCTTCCTTGCGTTTCAAGATGCCAAACATTCCATGCATCAAACCTCAAGTCGATTTTGATTTTGACTTTGACAATTATGAGAAAGACGATGAAATGTACCCTGATAATAATAATGATGATGCTCCTAGGAAGAGCTTTTTGAATACCGAGGGTGAATGCTGTCAAGAGGAAGAGTATGTAAGCTGTGAGATGTCCGAGGAGATCATTGTTGGTGCTGGCGATGAAGCTATTGATACGAAGGCAGAGGAGTTCATTGCTAAGTTCTATGAGCAAATAAAGCTACAAAGACAAATATCACATTTACAATACCATGAGACGCTCGCTAATTAAAGGTGCAAGTTGATGGAAGAGAGCTGCAGTCCCCTTTCACTAATGACATTCTACGAATTCACTCTTTCTTGTATTCAAATCCTGCGCTAGTATTCTTTCTGTATAGCAAGCCTTGCGGCATTTTTGTAGATAGATGAGGTATTCCACTCCAAAATGCGAAATAAAAGTATCAAAGTTTTCTTTCCAGAACAATTCCGCGTTACCTCTGACACTGATAATACAAATGTTAACGACAGTTTACATACAAGGGTAAAGTTTTGTCCATGGGAGGCAATCATGTTGGCAACTCAGAGCTGGAACTCGTATGAGCAACCTACAACTATAGCACCAACCAATTCCCACCCACCCAAATTTTCAGTTCTGTATCCAGCTGATATTCATTTAGAATACTTCTCTTGGTATTTATTCACTTCCGAAGTAGATTAAAAAAAACAAAATTATATAAACAGTCATAATACTAGAGTCTACGTATGTGCTCTTCACTTGAGCCTTCTATGCCTAATTAGTCAATGTTCATTATTTTAACTAAGGACAAAATAAGAAGAATGTACTCGATTATATCTTAGACCTTTAAGGATGGCAACTATTTTGGACTACCTATTTTCTTAAGAACGTCAAGGAAAGTGATCCGGAGGGAGTATTTCTTTACAGAAGTTCAAATAGAAACCCATGTCCTGGCAATCTTTTATTGGGGATAAAAATGCAACCGAACTGAATTCCACGCTGCAGACATAATCACTGTTGGAAACGATCGATCCTATAAGGGCTTTTACACTCGCATATGTTTTCATGTTTACTAAGCTTCTGGCACCAATGCAATCAGTTTACCAACTTCAGTGACTCATTGGATCATTGATAAAAGAAGACGACACCATTTCACAACATAATCAGGTTTCCATTGAGTCTGAATGAGCAGCAAATGTATAAAGCACTGACATCCTTCTAAACAATTCTTAATGTTGAAGAAAAAAGACAGGATAATGAGGGGACGTTCGAATGCAGTAGAGAACTAATGCACTCAAACTATATCTTCAAATTAGGTCAACAAAAGTTGACGAGTAACAAGAAGATTGGTATCAGCAAAATCACTTCCAAGTGATTGACAGCCACACCACGCAGCTTCATACTCGAGGGGGCTTTGGGTCAACAGGTAGAATATGTGCAGCACGTCCAAATTTACCTCACGACAAGCTTAAGAGAACTTGGAAAATTGCACCACAAAATCAGATTTCCTGCAATCAAAATCACGTAGTAGATTAAATTACTGAAAGGAAATTGAAGCAGTTGTCAACTCCGCTGATACAACACAAGTTTCATCTTTTATTAGATTAATAGAGAGATCATTCATATTTTTCTATTCCAGCCTGAAGGGAAACCAAGAAACTTTCTAACATGTAGGAACAAACAAATGCTCATCAAAAAAATTATAAGCTTTAGAAACTCCCCCCGACACAAGTACTGTTGTCTGAACTGTTGGAATGGTAATTTTGAGAAGGAACTAGGAAAATTCAAATATAAAAATGTCGAGACACACTATCAACAAAAGAAATCAACTTTAGACCCCCCAAGCACAAAGTATTGCGGTTGGGAAGATCATCAAAGATGCAGAGAGATAGGCTCTCAGGTTGAAATAGCTTTGGAGATACTCTCAAGAACCACAAGCTTACAGGGGAAAATTATCAAAGCAAAATACGGCGAGGAGAACAAGTGGATGACAAAGGAGGTATTTACACCCTATGATGCAAGTTTGTGGCTGTCCATAAGAGTAAGGTTCTATTTACTGAGATGTATGGTTTGCCAGTGCAGCAACATAAAAATCAAGCTGACAGCTGGACTGATCAAGGATGGAACATTCAGTTTAGGAGAAACTTCAATGATTGGGAAATTGATACTGTGATTGAATTCTTCAGTGTGTTGGATGATTTTAAAGGTACAAAGGACGACGCAGACAGATTATGGCGGAACAAGGACAACAAAGGCATCTTTAGGGTGAGTTCGGCATATAAGTTTTTGAACCAAGGCAGTCAGCACTCGGCAGACAATACAATGGCCATCGAAACTAAAATTCCCTTAAAAGTGGTGTGTTTCACTTGGCTACTGGCAAGAGAAGCAGTCTTGACTGAAGAAAAATCTCAAGAGGAGAGAATTTTCTCTTCGTTCAAGATGCTACATGTGAGGGGAAGAAGTTGAGACAGTCAGCCATAGGTTTTTACGGTGCAGGATAACAACTCAACCATGGAGGATTCTTGTTAATCTCAGGAGTATTGCTTGGATCATGCCTAACAAAATCACTCATTTACTCGATAGTTGGGAGGAGGCAGGAGCATGCAGATGGTGGACAATTTGGAAAGAAAGAAATTCTAAAGTTTTTGAGAACAACTGTGATCTGCAGAAGATCAAACTGAACTGTATCAGACTTTTTTGTTTCTGGTGAAAAGAGATGTACGAGGATACTGAGTCAATTATTGACATCCTAGGCTTTTGTTAAGATGCAGTAACTGGTAAAGTTGCTACCATGTGACCAGGAGGTCACGGGTTCAAGCCTTGGAAACAGCCTCTGGCAGAAATGCAAGGTAAGGCTGCGTACAATACACCCTTGTGGTGGGGCACCCTTTAGTGCACCGGGCTGCCCTTTTCTTTTCTTTTTTTTTTCTTTTGGTAAATATGGTTTTCAGTACAACCTACGTACTGGTTTAGTCAATATATACAAATGTTACCTTCTCTTAAAAAAAAAGGAAAGAGCACTCAAAAATTGAACAGAGGTGTTATGCGGGGTAAAGATTTTCTTTGATTTTATTCCTACTTTTTTTTCCTTGTGATATGCTACAGTGCCATAAACATCATAAAACTATGTTTTTCCAGCCTGTACTTTGGAGTACCACCCGCTAATACAGTCACATTACTACAATTGCAATTTTTTTGCACAAGCCTGTTTCTAGCTGCAACTATGACACATCAAGTAAAAATCTTCAAATTGACATGGATTGACTAATTTACTCAAACTTTACATGTAAATACACCATATCTTAAGAATCCAGATAGTTGAAGTCAAGTTTATACATCCTCTTGAAGAAACAATACCGAGCAAACAAAATGTTCAACTAAATAAGCATTTGACAGGAATCAATCAGGAAACCATTGCTTGGACCCACTAGACCACTAGTTTCAAATTTTATTTGCCCCTTTTTTCCATCAATATCCCAAAAACATGTGTTTCATTTACATAGGAATATGTTCTGAGACTTTATGTACCTTGTGACAAAAAAGTTAACCAACTGGCTAGTGCTGATATTTTGCTTATATGCTTCCATTCTGCTGAGTGTGGACGTAAGCTTCTAACTGTCCTGTTGCTGCCATGATAAGACCTACAGTACAATGATATTTATAAGTTATTTCTTCTACTGATGGTAATGATCAAAGCATCAACATAAACAAGTTGTAAACTCTGTAGGACTGCATATAATATCTAAGATTAAAAGAATCATATGATATCAGTGATTATGCTAACATCCTCAGCTAAAAACAATGTAAGTTTTCCATTCCACCACTCCTAGCCTTCCAAACAAGCAGATCTCTAGCAATTGAGCCTCAATTTCAAACAAGTTGAGGTCGACCATATGAATCTCACTTCTCCATTTAAGCTCAACCCATGTCTTCATCCTCCCAAATAAAATAAATGTGAAAATAAGTTAAATATATACAAATAATAAAAGTAATAACTAACAACAATAATATTAGATGTACTATAACAAGACTAAATCCTACTCTCCACAAGTAGATATCACGTATATGAATCTTTTCCTTTCATTGTGATCTATCTTTTAAGTCTGCATTGATCACAAGAAATTGTAGGCCTTTCACGACAATTTCCTTCAATGTTGATTTTAGGTCTATCCCACACTGTTTGACATCTTCACATACATCATACTGATGTAATCCCATCAACACGAACAATGAAAAAAAAGAATACTGCAAAAATATTATGGGCAAAGAATACTGCAAAAACATTATGGGCAACTGCTACAATGATGACTTTGCCATCTGAAATAAACTACTTTATTTTGAATTAGCTGCATTAACACAATCCATTCACAGAAAATGATTCTAGAAACACTAAAAAGCAACACAATATGCATAATATATATGCATCTTTGCAGGTTATATTGTTAATTTATGTTAAAAACTAATTCAACCAACTAATTCCTACCTAGAAAAGGAGCTGAAGGCCTCCCTGGCCTTGACTTGTATTCAGGATGAAATTGCACACCAACATAAAATGGGTGACCAGGAAGCTCCAATATCTGTATAAAGAATAAGAGGATGAGAAGAGGGGAGAAAAGTCTACAAGCAATAACAACAAAAGAAAAGCAATGAACTTAAAACACCGTGAACCAATAGTCACTTGAAATAAAGCTTGTAACAAAGTCTAAACCAAATGATTGTAAACAATAGTTTTCACCAAGACAATAACAATTTAAAGCCTGTAGTCCAAAATCAAACCTCCATTCGTTTTCCACTTTCATCCCTTCCCACAAATCTCAGGCCAGCTTCTTCCAAAGTGCCTACAACTTCGGGATTGACCTGCAATAAACACCATCATTTTATTCCGTGGGGATGACATCATAATCAATGCAACAAGTGTAAACTTATGCTAACCTCATATCTATGGCGATGTCGTTCATCCACATACTTAGAATTGTTATACCTGTCAAGAGAAAAGATGTTAAGCGTGCATAAGGAAAAACACAATGAGAATTTACAAGAAACATTTCCTTTTCTTTGACAGGTAATGATATATTAGAAAGCCATCGAAGGACATGCAACCCATTACTAGAGAGCAAAACAAAGAAAAGGCCAATAGAGATGCAAAAAAAGCATCTTAAATCTTGTATCTAAACTAATCTTAGATAAGTAAGTGAGAGCAAGCTAGTATTTTGACAAGAGCATACGCGTGAACTATTCTGATTAGCAACCCCACAAACCAGCCTACCATAAAATCATATCTTATGCAACAGATACAGAGATGATGCATGGAAAGTGGCAATTCTAGACTTACTTCAAATCCTAAAAGTCCATAGAAATCTAATCGATCAAGTATTTGGCAAAGGCACTGTTATGAACTTGTGATGAATAAATGACATTTGATAAAGTAGAAGTGTCTGAACAATGATGCATATAGTCATACAGCTTTGACGTGATACAATCAGGAGTTTGGAACAATGTTTTCCTAGATCCAAGCCTCATGGTGCTTCCCATATGTGTTTTTGACCCCTGCAATTTTTTAAATCAACCATGATGTCAGAAAAGCATAAAAAGAGAAATATATAAATGTGACAAAACACGTATTCATTTCTTTGAAATATTACAAAGAGCAAACTACCTCAGGCATGAAAATTACAACAAGGTCCGGTGTCTGGGGGTCAAACTCTTCACTATTTGCTTTCTCCAAATGCAAAACCTGCAAAATTGAAAAGAGATTATGCCACGTAAAAGAGATGGTTAACACAAGATATTCCAATTTGACGTCTAATGAATCAACTCACAGATCTGGCAAACTCAATTACAGAAATCTGCATCCCTAAACAGATTCCGAGATATGGTACGTTATTCTCCCTAGCATACTTTGCAGCCAATATCATCCCCTTGACCCCACGATCACCAAATCCACCAGGAACCAAGACACATGCTGCACCCTGTAAAGGTTGGCTTCATCTTAATAGCTTGTAAAATGAGTTATAAAGTACTTTGTCAAGAAATGAGTTGCACAATAATAGCTGAGCCTCTTTGATGAAATCAGTAGAAATGGTACACAGCAGCATAAAACGTGCCCAAACATTTCTGTGATCTTAATAATTATAACAAGAAAAACACATTCAGGGGGCAGATCATAGATGGTTAGCTAGACTGCCAAAAGGCTTAGTGGCTTATTCACATGCATTTTGTAAAGAAAATAAATATTGGGCTTTATTTAACCCTAAAAGCTATAGGTGAGGATTCTCCAAGACTATTTAAGAAGACAACGGTTCATTCCCTCAACCAATGTGGCACACTTAACACATCTCAAGTGAGCAATCATGCAGACATAACATAGGAAAACCATAACCACGCTCGAAATGATACACCAGAAGAGAAAAAAAAAAGAATAAGAACTATTGCATTTACAGATGATTCATCTCTACAAAGTGCACAGGTTAAGAGACCATCATCAAACTTAATAAAGTTCCCCTTCAATTAGAAAGGGTGGTCTTCGTAATTCATGTCTAAGAGCGAACTGATATTTAAGAAGCAAACAAGAATGATAAATGAGATAAGTTATTTCTACTAGATATGGATCAAAGTTTACCTTTAGAGTCTTCCAGGCTGTTGCATAAGCTTCTGGGTTCTGATAGAAAAAAGATAAGATAATTACGATCTGAAACTCATAACAGTGCCTAATCTAAAGTAGAGAGAAATCTAAGTACCGATTGAGCACTATCATCTTCAAGATCTGATGCTGCAATCCAGTCGATGGATGGCTTAAATGAACATGCAATGCATGCATGCAGAAGGGCCTAAAAATATGAAGAAAGATATGAAACAGAAAAGTCAACATCACAGCATAAATGGCCAATGGATAAATGCCCATAATATGGAAAGAAGCAATAGAAGATAAAGAATAAACAGTTAATTGCTGATAGGCATGTTTCTTCTATTTCGAAATTAGAAAGCAGGCAAATTAGCAGACTGCCATGGGAAAAGCTGCTTTCGAATAAAAACCAAAGCTAAACTCAAAAGCTAAATTCTACCATGATCAAATGAAATAAACGCATACCAAACACAATATAACAGCTTAAATAAAGATAGTGCATGTTCTATGTAGTTTCATATTGTTACCTTCACTACAGATAAGTAAGAATCTGTTAACCCAACATACTTCCCAACCATTGCAATTCTAACCTGCAGAAAAAAGTAGTTATTCAATTACAATGTGCATATTCGTTAAAAGCACCTACATTGTTTAGGTCCTACTAACAGATTTGGTGAGGTTGTCAAAGGTCTCAGCTCTTCTCGTCCACTCCCTTAAATCAACAGGTTTCGCAACCCTGACACACAAAAAACAATTTCAGAGGAAACATTGAGCAACATTCATCTTCAATTAGCCACTAGAACTAAGCCTAAATAGCAAAATAGTGCTAGAAAATCATAAACAAGAGAAAACGACCTACAGAATTTATCCAAGTTTAAAAACTATTTTTCCCATTTCAGAAGAACAGTAAGGAAACATGAGATAGGAAGAGCACAATCACATTCTAAATCTAAATTACTGCTTAAAGGGAAACAGAAAGCAGGTAATTTATTACCTCACTAAATCCATTTGCTTTAGAATGGCATTATGAGCATTTTGGTTCTGTTAAAATATGTAATTTTAGAAGCAATATTTATATCATATATGGCAAAGGACAAAGTGTAGCAGTTGGTGAACCTGAAGCAAGAGAGGAATATGCCAAATGTTTGGAACATCATGGATATTTAGGATGTTGGCCGCCTATAGGGAAGCAAATCAAAACAGGAGAAATTAAAATAACTTCCAATTTTATATGCAAAATCAAAAAATGTCTCGCACAAGTTAAACTTACAGGAACGTGACAAAACTGTGAAAGCTTCTGTTTTGTGCTCTCTAGTAAGGGCTGCAACAGAGTTGAAATATCTCAAAAGTATCAGCAAAATGGAGAAGTACTGAAACGAAAATCCTAAAATTAAAGATCTAAATTAATTTTCCAAAATTTTCTCGTCTCTAAGAAGCATCTTTTCATGCCTCTAAGCAACACTAATTTACTACATACACAGAGATAACCTAGTTAATATATTAGTATGATGTTCACATCTCACTATTTGACAACTGTGGAGAACAAGCCAAAAGAAGGGCAAGGAAAAGGACACGTACAGAGGGGCTATTGTGAGATCTTTACATCTTCTGAGATCACACTAGGAGACTAGAATATTGCACAACTATAATGGAAGATCTACGTTTAAATAAACCTACTCATATCTTCTAGAAAATATAAAATGCAGGAATTTATAGCATAGGGGAAAATAATATACCTGAGCAGATCGGCAAGCTAAAAAGTGGGGAGTTAACCCTAATGCTCTTAGTTCCCGTACACTATGTTGTGTAGGCTTTGTTTTCTGCAGACACATGGAGAACACAGTGAGGTGGTAGATGGAAAGAAAGAACGTGTATAAAACATTCAGATGGTTCAGGCATATATGTTTCATAGACTATTACTTGCTCACCGACGACACCTAATACAGGTATAAGACTGACATGAATGAGGCAAAAGTTGTCTTGCCCTGATGAGAAAAATAAAAAAAGTTACAGGATTAGGGTGAAATGTGAATAAAGTGAAGCTAATGAAGACATAAATACACATCATAAGAGGACATTCATTGTAGAGAATAATATGCTAATAATCTTTCCATCATAAAGCAAATCCTACTTACCAACTGAGAAATACAACTGTCGTAAGGCCTCAATAAATGGCATCGATTCAATATCACCTAAAAGAAATAATGTAAGAAGTTAACTGAGAGAGAGAAAGAAGACACAAAACAACAAAAGAGAAGGGAAAGAGGCCCAGTGTTTTTAGTAGAATAGGTGCACCTGCCTTATAGAATCACTTACCTACAGTCCCCCCCAATTCAATGACACAAACATCTGCAGGTCCCTCCTTCCCATCCACAGGAATCAGAGATACTGACTCAATCCAATCCTTAATAGCATCAGTGATGTGGGGAACCACCTATAGAGAGAGAGGGAGACAAACAGCAATCCCGCTGAGTAATAGGTTTCCTTCCAGTGATGCACCATATATGATATCAAATGAAAATAAAATCACCTGAACAGTTTTTCCAAGATAATCGCCTTTCCTTTCCTTCTCCAGGACAGACTAATAAGGAAAAAAAAAACTGTCAAGCAAATCTCATTCCTGCACAGGTGATAGGGATAGATCCATGTGAGACAGAGTCTACATGTATATGTTTATCTATAAGAACCTGATATATCTTTCCAGTGGTAATATTATTGTCCCTTGTCAATGTCACATCCAAAAAGCGTTCATAATTTCCCAAATCTAGATCAACCTGTTAAAGCACATTAGTATTGCAATGAATAAGAATCACATCTTCGAAGCTTCAGAGAAAGACAAGAATCTATTGTATGCAAATGCATTACCAATATTCTGATAGGAGACAATTTTATCACATAAACTAAAGACATTAAAAGAGAGTAAGCAACATTAGATATCTATCGTAACCTGATTTTGAACAATAGAACAGTATATGCCTAAGATTGTGAACTCCATCTTGTAAATACAGTACATAAGCAAACCTTAGGTTCTTTTTATAAAAGAAAAAAGTGTATCAGCATGAAACATTGTTTTATTCCGATATGGTTGACTCCACCCTCAACACCCATACCCAGGAGCCCCGTGTTCTTTCCCACTTAATTTGGTTGGTCATCAACCTTATGGTTGAAGGTGAAGGATCTTTATATGCTATCTCTCCCCTATTATTTGAAGCTTATTGTTATGTATGTGCATCTTATACTCACCTCTTCCTGAGAAGTATATCTTAAAAATATCAGCAATCCTTGGTGTACCGGTAACAATTTACTTATATGTAGAACAAGTTGGTTCCTATGAGTTCCAATTGTACGAGGACTCATCAAATTAGAGAATGTAAACCATCAAGTACTGGCTCTCCTGCATGATGCAGGCCATATAAGGTAAAACATATCAAAAAAGTAAAGCATACAATAGGAATATTCAACAAATTTAATTTTCAGTATGCCAACTAATTGTATGAAGATCATCACAACAGAGTCAAATTTAAGAAGGCAATTGAAAAAGTTTTTCAGTGTAAACGAGGAGAAGAAAGGGAAGACCTCTCCACCATCATCAAGCACAAAAACCTCCCCATGCTCAAAAGGGGACATAGTGCCAGCATCAGTATTCAAATATGGATCTGCAAAGATGAAAAAGTCTTGATGTAATTCAGAGATAAACAACAGTCATCAACTCAAGATCTATCAGCAGAACAGCAAAACAAAGCAAATGCATGAATAATCATCTTGGCATTAAAGGGGGAAATGCATGTAATAGCTCCACAAGGAAACCTCTCCTCTCTTTTAATTTGTCTCTGTGATTGGTCTTCTCTGCCTAAATACTTCAATTCTTATATTCCCAGGGTCAAGGAAGTTTTTAATCCATAAAACATGCGTCATCTTCTGTGGTATTCTTGGTTCTTTAAAAGTTCCGCTTAGTGGTATCACACATAAAAGGTAAATGAGAATGATAAACAAGATAAGAAGTTAATGCAGGCTTCCAATAGACCAATATACGTTCTGGATGCACAGGATGCGACACACTTGAAACTTTTTTGTTCTTTTCTAAAATTTTAGTGCTAAATAAATTTGAACAGAATGTGAATATTGAGTACAGACAACATAAAGCATTCACAAACTTCATGACAAGAACTAATTCTTCACCATAACCAAAGAACAAATCAGATAAGCAGGCAAATAAAATATGGGGAAATAGGGGATTTTGTGTGATGAAGAATGTTTTCCGAGAAAATACTTTCCTTGATGAAATTAATCCCTACGTTCAGTTACCCTGAACTGTGGAAAATACTTTTCCAAGAATAATATTTAGTATTTATAAAACAAAGGAGGGAAACATTTCTTTCATTTGCTTTTCGAAAGATCCCAATTTCTATGCCACATCAGTTGCTTCAATCAAAATCCAAAAGTGTGTATGGTATGACAGAAACTGTTTTCAGAGAAAATAATTTCCTTGATAAAACACTATCCAGTCTTAATATACCTTGAATTCTGAAATATACTTGATCCAACAAAAATAATTTTCACGAGAAAAGGAGAAAAATGACTTTCCTCTTTATGGGCAGAGCCATTTTCCTTTAGTATTAGTCTATTACTTCATATCATTTTAATAAACACATACAAAAATACTCTCATCTTAATTTATCCTATATCAAAATACTCTCCTCCTAGTTTATCAGATATCCTGTACGATTGGTCCTCTTCTTCTTCTTGTTTGGTTCGGTTCATCACGTACAATTATCATATATTACCAACTTCTCTCTTTGCACATATCACCAAATTCAAACTACAGCCAAACAAGGGAAATGAGGCAGAAATTTTCCGGCACACCAAAGACATTATTATCGACCTTTTAATACTGAGATATCACAAAAGCTTAATCCTCCTACCTTTACCCTACCCCATGGAGAATTATCATAAACTTCTACACCAATCAAACACTTGGAAAATGATCCATACAAAGACATCTTCTACTGAAACACTTTCCATGAAAACATCCTCCTCCACACAAAACACACCAGAAAAGAAAAAAAAGTCCAGAGCAAAATTTCTTCCCGCAGAGGTGGAGCAACCTTGACGTGATGAAAGCCATCATTTCAGACCTAATTATTTCTAAGCCCGTGTGAATGTTTTTTTTTTTTTTTGTTTGGGTTGGGTGGGGGGAGGGCAGTGGGAGGCTAAAATTCTTAAAATCTTTTTGGATTCCTATCCAAATTAAATTCAAAAATTTGATTAATTAATTGGACTTGATAAAATTAATTCATACAGGTATCCAGTATAAATACCATGCTCCATAGCAAACCTCTGTATAAAGAGAAAAATTAATGAATTAAATTAAGCTTTTTCTTATGTCAAAAAATATCAATTAGAAGATTTAGCTTGTACAAATGATATTAGTTTGATTCCAACAACAAAAGTCATTTGAGAACACAAACACGATTAAAGGGACACTAACACAGAAAACAAACAGTTGAAGAACAGAAGTTCACAGAAAGGAAAACAGGCTATATGCTTAAACTTGTTAAAACGAAAATGAACAAAAAGAGCATCCGGTGCACAAAAGCTCCCGTTATGCGCAGAGACCACAACGGCCTATTAAAACAAGAAAGTATATGTAGACATTGAAATTTTGTGATTTTACAAAAAGAGTTCAATTTTAGTTAGAGTTCTTGAGGGGCTACGAACCAATTTTGATAGAGGTAACACGAAGGCCACATGCTTTAAGAACAACGCCGACGCTACTTGCTGTAACGCCCTTGCCAAGACCACTCACTACACCACCAGTTACCAATACGTACTTCATTCTCCACTAGGGTTCCGGCGGAGTTGTTCGTTCGGTAAACGGAGGGAGTTTACAAACTGTACGCCAAGTGTTTGTGAAAATGTGGGAGAGGGAAAAACTGCTATTAATAAAAAAAGCGTAACTCGTTGGTATCGAGACTCGACCTTTATATAGAAGCAGACAAGTCTATGGTCAAGTCATTTTCTTTTCTTTTTTCATAACGGAAGGACCGGTACTCTCTCTATTTGAGGGGCTTCCTTTACTATACTCTCTTTTCTTCTTTTAATAATACTAATCAACTTCTTTTTACTTGTGCTTCATTTTTCACGTTAAACTAAAAGGGAAGTTTTAACTTTAGTGGGTTCTCTTGGTCAAATTTAGATTATCCTGTGATATAGTTAGTTAGGATTATTATAATCTTGGATATGTTTTATGATTATGATATGGGATCTATCATGATTTTCACTAATATATTTACTGTTAA
This sequence comes from Capsicum annuum, assembly GCF_002878395.1. NCBI lineage: Eukaryota > Viridiplantae > Streptophyta > Magnoliopsida > Solanales > Solanaceae > Capsicum > Capsicum annuum. The sequence goes on along the minus strand of NC_061111.1, from coordinate 162,276,903 downwards.
ATTAGGGTAATTTAGTTAATCTCTCAAATTAATCGTAAACATCTAGTTGTTTGACCAAAACTCCTCTTTATTTTCCTTCAAGTTCTTGTATTTTGAAGATCTTTTAGTTTATTTACTAGTTTTAATAATTTAACATTGTATTGAGTCTATTGACATGTGATTTTTTTTTTATTGTAGTGTAAAAACAATCACCTATAATCGTCCTTATCATATATAAATTTATAAATATTTAAAAACTCTATAATATTAAAAGATAATTTATAATGTTTTATGATTAAAGATCCTTGTGATTGGCATGATTAATGAACAGATCAAATAACATATTACAAAGGTGATTAAGATAAAAGGGAGTTGCTCGAAAGTTAAGCACTTCTCACCTCCAACATTAAGATAGTGTGTTCTAATTATCAAGGAGATTAAAAAGGAGAGATAGAGATATAGAGAGAGGGAGTGTGGTCCTTTTTCGAGAGGGCGAATTAAAAAGAACTTTTGAGAGTGAAAGAAATAGGACTCAACTTTTTAAAATGTAGTAGAAGGGACATTTTTTTAATTAATTAATGATAGTCACACATATTTTCAAACACTCATAATTTTTTTTATTTACATAAACCTCCCATTATTTTTTTCTTCTCTCTCCTTCAGCCCCCCAGTTCCACCCCCCACCCCTCTCATCGCATTCCTAACCTCTGCCAAACATCTAGCAGATGTTTAAACAGTATTTTTGTTTTCCTAAACAACCTTCGATTGTTTAAACAATATCCCCTAACCAAACAACCTCCCCTCTTCCACATCATCACCACTTCCAAACAACTAGCAGATGTTTAAAGTATCCTTCATTATTTATATAATATCTTTTGTTCGCTTAAACAACTCTAAATTGTTTAACAACATCTTTTGATTGCTTAAACAACTCTCGGATGTATTTCGACAACTGCAACTTTTTTCATCCAATATTCTTAAAAAAAATTTCACAATCATATCTGAATGAAAAAGTAGAAGAAGATGAAAACACACAAATAAAAAAATAAAAAAATCTAGATGAAGATAAAGAGAAAAAACTCATAAGGAAAAAAATAATAAAAAGATAAGGCAGAGAAAAGAACGCAGAAGAAAATGACAAATATGAAAAGGATGAAGAGATGAAGAAGGGGAGAAGGAAAAAGAAAAAAAAAACAACGAAGCAGATGAAGAAAAAAAGAAAGGAGGAATGGGAAAATTGAAAGTTTGAAGTTTGAAATTTGAAATATGAAAGAAAGAAAATAATTTTTAGTATTGTAATACTTGTTTCCAATGTTTTACAAATTATAGTTAGGTCCCGAATTCACTTTATTAATTTTGACTGGATATGTGTCATTTTTAATTCATTCAACTCACAAGTGTCCCTTTTAGCTCATTTCCCCTTTTTTCCTCACCAAGGGAGAGTACAAAAGGAGAAGGTGGACAATTGAGAAGCTTTCGTTGGCTTTTAGTATGTGGAGTCATGCAACAGTCCTCCAGGCGTGGGGTTGACCTGACCAAGATGAAGTTAGAATTGTTCACAAAGGATATGATCATCATTATGATTGACTTCTCAAAATCTAGAGTGAAGAATAAGTGTAAACCAAAGAAGTAATAAGACCTGATTGAAGCAATACTTTCAAAGTTGAGGGGCGTTTCCATATAGTAAGATTCAAGCAACTTGCAATCATGATGAATGGTAGAAATATCCTTTCACTCACCAAAGATTCGAGGTCATCGACATGCCGAAGTTCAGAATCTTCATTAGGGGTGACTTTGAATTCATCATTAAAAATTAAACTGATCAAGAAAATATTATTAATGGTGTGTTCCGAGACATATTTAAAAGATGGCAGCAAATTACCTCAACCTTGGTAGAAAGAGTTCGATTGTACAAAGGTAAGAATATGAAAGGCTAGAAATAAGGGTAGAATAAAACAATGATGATTGATAGAGAATAGCATTTTTATTGCAATGATGGAAACATCACAGTAAAATCAGACACTCAATGAGACAAATCTTAATGAAGAAATGCTTTGAATATCAAGAAAGCATATGATAGGCTAGGGTTTGATTAGATTTCATCTCGTCCTTGATTTTCATTGGCATAATAATTGAGAAATGTAGGGACTATTTATATTAGGTAAAGACCCTTGAGGGTTGCATAACTAAGCAAGGGGACCTCTTGTAAATCAATGATAAGCATTGCTCCATTAAAGAAACTTTCACCCAAGGTCATCTTGAGGGAAACAACATTCGGCAGTAGCGCCTCTCCTTAATGGGCTCGGGTGACGTAGAAGAAAAGAACACAAGATAAAGGTGTCGGAATCTTTCAGGTACATAAACACGTTATACACCAGTTTTTGCCGATGGTATTGGGTTGCACCTACAACGGATAGGACACCTGGCGCTACATCATTAACAAATAATGATTTCCCTTTATTTTTAAAGCATTTTATCTTGTTTAAGTAAGACAAAACACTTTTTACTTGTTTTTCAAGTATAAGCTTTTTTCATTGCTTTCTTGCTTATGTATAGCTCCCATCGAGGAGATTCTGACACTTGAGAAATGCTATCAAGGGCTTTATTTCACATTTTATACCCTGACTCCCCTTTCTAATAGATGCCTAGGTAATTACTAAGTAAAAAATTTGTATAGGTTTTTGAAAGTAGCCTTAATTTTTAAAACCTAGTTTTAAAAACTTTTGTAAAAGATTTTAGAAAATTTCTACCAGTCATGTCATGTGCTAGCTCAACGAACGTATTCCTCTTGATTTTGACTATATTTGATGTTTGACGGAGAATTGCTAGGAATTCATCATCATTGATGCTTTTTATCAGAAGCTCTGTCATAGCCGGAGATTTAGTCTACCTAGACTTTATCATAGCTGGTGATTTCTAAAGCTTAATTTTGATCTCTGGTGTTGGGGAATTTGAAATATATTTCAATATGTTAGTGGAAATTTCGAGGTTTTCCTTAAAATTTTTGCCCCTGTTTAATAATATCGGAAATGATCTTAGCTCTAGAGGATCCGAAGTCCTTGTTAGTCTTTGTTCTCCTTGTTGGATGATGATTTTCCTCTTGTGAATTTTTGAGATTTCTTCTTGAAAATTCTGCCAGTTTCCATTTTCTGAAGTTATATGACCAAGCTTTTGGGGTGCCTACGTATCTCGTTGAAGCAGGAATTAGGTCAAACGTAGTTCAAGACTACAAGAATATATAAAAAAATCTAATGGGTTAACCGAAGCCGTCGTAGGCCGCCTACGTATCTCATTCTTAAGAATTCAGGTCATCACGTAGTTTATACATAAAAGGAACAGATAAAATCTCCTAAGGGGTTGACCGAAGCTGAAATAGGCCACCTACTTATCCCTTTCATGGGAATTCAGGTCAAATGTAATTCGTACATAAAAGGAATGGATAAAATCTTCTAAGGGGTTGACCGAAGCCGACATAGGCCACCTACGTATTCCTTTTTTAGGAATTCAGGTTAAACGTAGTCCGTACATAAAAGGAACGAATAAAATCTTCTAAGAGGTTGATCGAAGCCGACATAGGCCGCCTATGTATCCCTTTCTTAGGAATTTAGGTTAAACGTAGTTCGTAGATAAAAGGAAAGGGATTCTATGCAATTACACATCATAAAATGAATACTATCATAAGGACAATTACAAATAAACCAAGGAACAAAAACTAAAACATCGCTCAAACATAGAATCTCTTTACCACATCAGAATTAATTGGTTTGGTCCACTCTTGACCATCCACCTCTGATAGGATCAGGACTACTCCAGATAGTACCTTGTGAACTATGGTCCTTACCAATTTGGAGTAAACTTGCCTTTGTACTCTACTTGGTGAGGGAAAATGCGTTTGAGGATCAATTGCCCAACTTTAAATATTTGAGCTCTTACTTTTTTGTTGAAGGTACGGATCATCCTATGTTGGTGCAACTAGCCATGATACACGGCAACCATTCTATTCTCATAAATCAACATAGGTTGTTCATAGCGAGCGCAAACCCACTCTTCGTGACTTAATTCGATTTTTTGAATAATCCTTAAGGAAGGTCTTTCAACCTCGGCAGGTATCACCGTTTCATTCTCATAAACAGGTAGGTAAGGAGTTGCCCCAACGTTCTTAATACCAGATGGCATTACCCTGTGTTGACACCTAATTTTTGCCCTCCACGACTAAATTTAATCCTGAGTTCTTTCGGTTTTGAATAAAATCGAAACATTTATTTCATCTGAATAAAAAGATTTTCAAAATATTATTTGGATATATTTGTCATTTTAAGTAGCAATTATATATTATCATAGTCAATTATATGAAATTTTATAATTTTTCTACTTAAATATTTTTTTTACAAAATATCAGATTTTAATCAAGGCTTATCTTGAGAATAAATTCAAAAGATTGAAATTTCGATTTAAATATAATTTTTTCTCAAAAATAATTTATTTGAATAAATATGTGTTTGATTTTATTAAATCAAGAAGCTCAGGATTAAACAAGGTATTAATTCGTATCGAATTTTGATTTAATTTAGTCAGTTTATTAAGTTTGATCATAATTGAAATCGATTGGTCACAACCGCAATGCAATTGACCAATTTGATTTTTTAATTTGATCAAAATATTAATCAAATTAGACTAAATCCTAAATTATTAGGGGTTATGTTTTAAATAACCCCCAACCCAATCTAATTAACTAAAACCAATTTCAGCCCCCATTTAATTATCAACCCAACCTCAACAACTCAGCCGCCCCAGGCCCAAAACAAAAACAACCTGTCCCATTCCCATATATATTTTCCCCTTCAGCAAAACACAACAGCAATACGCTTCCAACAGAAAAACAACGACTTCAACAATCAGCACCAACACCGACAACTTCGACCCAAACCCGGCGTCCATAAAAATCTGACCCTGCCAGCAACAACATCAACAAACAACGAACTGACCCATTTCTAATGACCCAGACCCGATTCCAATCAGCAAGAATCGATAAAAACAACGATATCCAGCTCCAACTTGACGGGGCTTCAAATTCGTTTGAGTTTTGCAAAATTTAAAATTCAAATTTTGAATGTATACTGATCAGTATGAATTTGTACTATCACAGCTCACCCCTTCACTCCTTTATCCCAAAATCATAAATTATTCTAGAAGTTAACACCCAACGCGTTATCATTCGTTGATGGTACAAAAAAGGACGACACTCCGCTCATCATCGTTCATCATCATCATGATTGGTTTATAGCTAGCTGATTCAACCATTTCCTCTTAGAAAAATCCCAAAATTACCCTCTGATTTTTTTTGGTCCTACATCGTTGAAGCTCAAAGTGATTTCTCTCATTTCGTTGGCTATAAATAGCTCGTTTTGAGCAAAAGAGAAGGGGTCTGAAAAAAAGAGAATAACCTTTGAAGCAAAAGAACAGTCTATTCTTTGAGTAAAAATCTTGTTTTGTGAAATTCATCTTTTAATCGAAGATTCCGAGTTGACGAAGAGGTTTCCCAGTGGAAGTTGATCCCGACGAAACTCGTGATCCTGTTTTGCTGCTCCCAAACAGGTAACATTCTGTTTCATTTAGTTTTGATTAGTTCTGCTTCATCTCGCGGTTCTGTAGTTATGTTTCAATGATGTTGTTTGCTGAGAGTAGCTGTAGATGGACTTGAAGGCCCTAGGTTTAGTTGTTAAAGATGATAGCTTTTAAGGAATTGATAGGTCTGGAGTGTGTGTTAGGTCCCTGATTGGGTTTTATCTTACCGTTTTGATGCTCCATTGATGATTTAGCCTCTCTCTTTATTTAAGATTCAAATGTTATTCCGAGTAGTTACTCCCGAATGAATTTTCTGCATTAATCTTTAATTAGTACTAAATATGTTGCGCTGTCATCCCTTTTGTTTGAATATGTATTGATGTCTCAGTTTGTCGGTTTGTTGAGAAAGATAACGTAGACCTTAAAATGACAAAAATCTGGTGTTTATGATACTCTTTTCACTTAGCTTGTTCTATTTTTGGAAAATCGTCTAAGCGTATTCGAATGTAACAGATATGTAACTGCCCTCAAGTTTTTTTTTTTTGATAAAGTTTTCAACTTCTCTTATTTTGGGGGCTCACGTATGGTAAAAAGTCTAGCTTGCTTAATTTTGTGGTACAAACTGATCACTGAAAGTTAGAAAAGAATGCATTTTCAAGGATGTACCATATAGGATGTATTGAAATCTTTGTTAAATATAACACTTTGTTTTTTCATACAAATCAAAATCCTATTCATATCTAGTGACTCACTTCTCTAATTTGTTTGTTAGAACTGTCGTCTAATAGCTTGAAATGTTTAATGCTAATTTGGGTATATTGAGTCCCTTTCTCTGACAATATACTGATATATGTCTTTGCCATGGTATGGAAATTAAGGGGTTTTTTTCCATTACAAGTCCTTTCTCAATACACGTCATGGCTTATGCATATTAAGTTTCTACGAGATTTTGATTAGATTAAAGTGTGTTCTGTCCACATATCTAAATAATCATTTTTAATTTAGTTAAGAAGATGGTACATGTTTTTTGTCTTTATGGTTTGCTTTCATCAACTTAGGGAAGATACTGGAATGTAAGACCCACCCTTTTGTTGCATATACTCTTTCTTTGTTAATTGATATGATTGTGTTTTCTTAGGTCCAGTCCATTTTTTTTATCTGTTAGGATCCCGATTACTTAGTTTATGTAGTTAGCATGTGTTAGTTCTCTTTATATTCTTTCCTGGGTTGATTATGTATTAGCTATATTTGGATTTTTCTGTTTTGGATGAGCTTGTAAGTTTGAATCGATACAAATATTTCTTACTATCGCTAATCGCTTTTGATTATTCAAGATTCATACTACGTTGCCATTTTTAGTTAAATCCGCATTAGTTTTTTGTCTATTTTTTTCCTCTCTTTGATGAATTATGTGTTAACTAATTTTAATTTTTCCCGCATTTGGCTATGTGTTAATTTTACTTCTCTTTCCCTTCGTTATTCTTGTATTAATGTTCTTTATTTCTTGTTTTGCATAAAAACCTGTTAGGGTCCAAATGGACTCCGTACATTTCAATGGGCCAATGAGGCCCATATTTTAAGTCGATCCCAAAAAAAGTCTAAAGTCTATCACATGACATACGGATACAAAGAGTTAACAGAAGAAGAATGGGTTACAGTCCCATCTTTGAAGTGGCAAAGGGGACTTGAAAGTCTCATTATTTTTTCTTTATTTGTTTATTTATTTATTTATTTATCCATTGTTGCCTTTATTTATCTGTTTATATATTTGTTTATTTAGTCACTTGTTTAGTCATTCATTTGGACCTCGAAGTCAAAGTTATAAATTTAATACAGGTGGAGCGAATTTTGGGCCAAAAAGGGCTCGAAAACTAGATTAGGACAGGTGAAATGGGCCAAAAGCCCAATTAGACTAGGATAGGTTTCGTTGATTTGGGCCCAATGACCTAAATATTTTACTTTCTTCTCCCTTTCCTCTTTTATGTGCTTATTTGCTTATTAGTTTTGTTTCGACTTAGTTAAAATACTAAGTCGCCTAAATCTATTTTACACAAGTCTTTTCTAAAAATCAATCATTTTTCAACAAATCAATCTTTTTTGAAGTTAGTCAAAAGATGTTTTCAAACAGTCTGGATAACCGCAAGTTAGCGGACGTTTTAGGTGCTTTAAAAACCTTCCTAAAACGTTAATAGGAATTGCTTACTCAGAATCTTTAAATTTAAATAATTTGTCTGTTTTGGATCGTTTAAGGTATTTTATAAAGTTTTCTTAATTTCTTTTCAAAAATTAAGTGGCGACTCTTAAATAAGTCAAAATTTTCGCAAAATACCCTGTAATGAAAAAACATCCCAGGGCGTAAAGAAAGCCACATTTTTTGCATTTTCTTCATTCATTAATATCTGATGATACCCAGCGAAATAAGCCACGAAAGACTGCATTTCATGCTTCGCACAATTATAGATGAGGATATGGATATTGGGTAGTGAAAAATTATATTTAGTACTAGCTCTGTTCAAATCTCTGTAGTCAACACAAATTCGGATCTTGTCGTCCTTTTCAACACTAGGACAATGTTGGCTAGCCATGTTGGATATGTTGTGACCTCCACAACCTTAGACTGAATTCGCTTCGTCACTTCTTCCTTGATCTTCAAACTTAAGTCTGGCTTGAATCTCCGTATTTTTTGCTTAACTAGATCAAACTTGGAAATGATTGGTAACTTTTATGATACGACGTTTGTGCTCAATCCTGACATATCATCGTAGGACCAAGAAAATATGTCAATGTAATCCCGTAGCAAGCGAATGAGTTCTCTTCAATTTTCTCTAGGTTGATCTTCTCCCGATTTTTAAGTTTTTCTATGTCTTTCACTAACCACTCTTCATCATGGTCTTTTCATTCATCATCATTCACCTCGCTTTGTTTATCTAGTCCTTGACATGACATGATATTGACAGATTTTAAATTATTATTACCTATTTATCAGGGAGTAATAAGTGAAGTGGAAGTCCAGTTCAACAATGTTTCCTCCAATTCATTCTCTTTGATTCTAGTTGTCCTGGAAAAAATTTCCATGGTAGCAACATATTTTTTCCTATTCCATCTTCTAGACCATCACTTATAGGTTTTGAAAAAATGGCTGGTAGAGTCCCGTTTTACTACTAATTATTTTTCCTTTCCTGTAACAAAGCTATAGTCAAGAGAAGAATCTCTTATTTACTTTGATCTAGTGAAGTAGGTTCATTTGTCAACACATGATAATTTCTATTACCTATAGAGTTAAGACAACTCAAAAGCTGATGTGTTAAACTCCGTTAGTAATAAGCAAAACAAGATGTTACGGCAGGAAGTAAACACATAAAGTTGTTTCTCATCTCATGCTAATTGATCCATGGAGTAATGATGACTCGAAATTTCAATAAACGAGATTTTGTTCAATGATATGGATAAGTGAAATTTGTCTGGAAGGTTCAAATCATCTTCTTCCTTTAAGAAAGTGAAGGACAACAGAGTTTTTGAAGATAGGAGTCGGGCCGAAAGACTACCTACGTATCTCACGGGGGAGAAATCAGGCCATACGTAGTTCAAACATATAATGGCTTCTTCTAAGTCCATAGTCAACTTTCTTGAAATGGTAGCAAGCTCTTAGGAAGTTTTAAGAATGATTACAAACTTTTCTGAGAGACTTGGGAGACCTGGAGTATGTTTGGTCGGACTTTTATATAGTGGGTATTTTTCTGCTTAGAGGTGCTTTTTGAAAAATGGAATTGGATCAATTCGCCTTTGATTTGAATCAACATAACTCGTATAAGCACATAAAGCAGTTAACACACAAACATATTGTAATAAACGTGCATCCTAATTAGGTAACCCTTTTGAGCCAAGGGTTGACCTAATATATTTGAAGAAACTATATTTTTTAAAAAAACCAATCCATTATCCCCCCTCCCCCAAAACCTCCATAGGTATACATAAAGAGTATAAATGCTTACAAAAGTTGCACAAAGGGGATACAATCTTTAGGGAAAGGAAAAATAACATAAGAAAAAGAACAATGTCCCGCGCAGGGGATAGGAAATACTAGTTCCTAGATGCTCCTCTATCGGCCTTCGCCCTCTCAACTTTGTCCACTTCTTTTCATAGGCGACATCTGCTGATGATCAAGCGATTCTTGTATAACTGTGCTCTATACTCATACATCATTAGTCTGGGAAATCATGCAATCGTACAAATTGATCAACCTCTTGCCTGACTCACTTTAATTTCTTCCCTCAATTGGTGGACGATTGAAGCATCCTTACACGAAAGCAAACAAATTAAGCCTTCCCTTTACTCCAAGGATAATGGATTGGATTAAATAACATATATTTCTTCAACACATAAATATGATTCGTCTTTAATTGACTCGTGGCCAATAGACGCAGGGTAGGTTTTCTAATGGGCCCAATACCTCCTCGGTAATTGGATCGTCCGAGGCTCATGCCTAAAATAGGATTTTGGTCTATCCTGGGTGTCTAGAGTGGGTTTGAACACAGGTTCCCAAGCGGACAACTTAAATTTGGAAATACGAACAGCCTTCGACCGCCTAACATGCCGATAAACCGTCATATTCCTAACACTTGATTTGGAGTTGATCAAACAGGAGCCGGAACATCCATGAAATCCAAAAATAGTTTAATAATCATCATGCAGGATTATGTCATAAAATACAACAGTTAAATTTTGCAGAATTTAAACATATAAGCACATAAACAGTTTCATAATTAGTCAAAGAAGCTATTTCAAATATTTGGTTAGAACCTAGTTAAACTCCCCAACAGAGTCGCCACTTCTGTTTTGGCCCTTTTTCGATTTCAAAAGGTTGGAAAACATTGATTTCGACTTTTAAAACTATTTTGAAAGTTTAAAGAAATTTTTGAAACAATCTAAGAAATCACAGAGTCGCTACTTAATTTATTTAAAAAGAAATTAAGAAAATTTTAAAATAAAATCCTAAGTCTCAAAACAGAAAAAGACTTAGGTTTTTAAGAAAATCCCAGGTAAGAGGTTCCTATTAACATTTTAGGAAGGTTTTTAAGGCACCTAAAATGTCCGATAATTTGCGGTTATCCAGACTATTTGAAAATCACTTTGACTAACATTGGAAAAAGAGAAGTTGTTTTTTGAAAAGAAAGTGATTAAGAAAATATTTTTTGAGGTTTATGCAAAATCAGTTCTTTTAACGACTTAATAGGGAATTTAACTAGGCCTGAGGACAGTAATATTAACTAGCACGTAAAATAAAAGGGGAAAACTAAAAGACTTAGGCCATTAGGCCCAAATCAATAAACCTATCCTAATCTAATTTGGGCTTTCAACCCATCATCACCTGTCCTACTCTAAATATTGGGCTTTCGGCGTACAACCTGCTTCACCTTTATTAATTTACAACTTTGGCTTCGAAACCCAAATGAATGAACTAATAGATAAATAAACACATCGATAAAGAATAAGACAATAATAAAAATTGAGACTTTTCAAGTCTTTTAGAAACCTAATCAATGGATTTTGACCCATTTTCCTTCTTCTTCCATCTTCTTGCACCCGCATGCCATATAGTCGACCTTGGGTTTAAACTTCGAACTTGACTCGAAGAGGTGGGCCTTATTGGCCCATTACGAATTGCAAGAGTAGAGGAGTCCATTTGGACTGGAGATATTTTTTGCATGCAAAAAAAAGATAAGAAAATTAATATACGTTCAAGGCATAAAAGTGACACATTTCAAAGCAAAATAAAATATCAAGAACCAATCTTTGGATGACAATGATAAGCACACTTGCACACGTATAACAAGAATGAGAGTCAACAGATAAAATGCAAAGTAAATACACCCACTTACATGTCTCATGATTTATGTTCATTTTAAGAATGAATAAAGGTAAAAGGAAGAAGGTCATATTCAAAGAATTAATGTGAAAACAAACAACGTAAGCTTCCGAAAGTAAAGGTATGAGGCGATAAAAAAAATACCCATGACTTCTAAAATTGAACAAACATAGACATTAATCTATATAACAAAAAAAAATAAAGTCTAACTTTTCAAGAAAGGGAATCTTTACATTTCAATTAAGGCGACATTAACAAAGATTCATACATCTAAATTACAATAAACATTTTAGGGAAAAACGTGTAACGACCTATGATTTATATTTCTTAGCTATCGTTGATTCTCTTTTGATATTATGAATCAAAAAAAGATATGAATCAAGTCTTTACACACACAAAGAGCACATATAACAATCAGGAGTAAGAAAATTAGAATAAAAGTTTTGCATCTCTAAAAGTGAAATAGCATTCAACAATCATACTATTCATCACTCGAAAATATCTAAATAATTCTATTTAGCCATACAAGTCCAAACTTTCTCAGCATTTTGACAAGACAACATGCGAACGAAAGAGGAATAAACATCTTGGATGGAAAATAAAGCTAACACTTCATCTCTTCTATGAGTATTTTGATATCCATTAAAATAATTAGCAAGCAAATGACAAATTCTTGACTTGACCAATTACTATCTTTACTAAGACGAAACAAACAATAGTAACTATTTTTCCAACATAAAAGAAATAAATTTACATGCTAAAACAAACATCTGTCAACAATGAATTTAAACAAGGCATGAGTACGCCTTTTGAGCAAAGATAAAAACTTTATACATAATAATCAAAGAATAAAGTTAAAATGCAAAACAATCAATATTAACTATTCTTTTCAACATAAAGGAAAAAACTTTACATGCTAAAAACAAACATATACGCCAACAATGAATTTAAACAAAGCATGACCACACATTTTAAGCAAAGATCAAAACTTTATCCATAATAATCAAAGAATAAAGTCAAAAGGCAAAATAATCAATATTAACTATTCTTTTCAACATAAAGGAAACAACTTTTAATGCTAAAAACAATCATATCCGCCAATAAAAAATTTAAAAAAAAAGTATGAGTACATATTTTAAGCAAAGATCAAAACTTTATCCAAAATAATCAAAGAAACAAGCCAAAGAAACACGTTCAACAATTTCTAGCTCATTTTTATACCATGAACATGAAAATAACCATAATATTGATACCACAATGTCCTATGGCCTTTAAGGTCGTCTACAACAAACAATCCCAGCAAACAAAATTACAACAATGAACTACGAAGAAGGAGATGAAGAAGAAAATGATAATAAAACTAGAAGGAAAAGGTGTGTTTACCTTTTTTGGGGCAGCAAAACGGGACTTTAAGCTTTCTTCAGAATCTTGATCACCACCAAAAAGTAATCTTTCGAGAACCTCGATTAGACTACAGCTTAAAAAATTTTACTAAAGCAAAGAAATTTAACTATTTGCTCAAAAGTTTTTTTCCACTCTTTGAGACTTTTTTTTTTGGCTTTGAGACTTTCAACTATTTGCTCAAAAGCTTTTCAAATCTTTAAGACTTTTTTTTTACTTTGAAACTTCCTCCTTCTATCAAAATGGTGGTAGTATTTATAGGAAAGGATGAAGATCTAATTCTATTAATCCACCAATGTGAGAGAAAGTATTTAGGGATTTTTTTAAAATTTTAAAAATTGAAGATAAGGTGAGGTGTAAGATAAGGTGGGGAAAAATTGTACAATGTGGTATAAATTTTGAATTTCAAAATTGAAAAAAGGACAAGGTTTAGGGGGAGTTGTACAATGTAGTACAATTTTTGAATTTCAAAATTTGAATTTGGAAAAAGGACAAGGTTGAGGGGGAGTTGTACAATGTAGTACAATTTTTGAATTTCAAAATTTGAATTTGGAAAAAGGACAAGGTTGAGGGGGAATTGTACACTATAGTACAATTTTTGAATTTTGAAATTTAAATTTGAAAAAAAGACACGGTTGAGGGAGAATTGTACAATGTAGTATAATTTTAAATTTCAACATTTGAATTTAAAAAAGGACAAGGTTGAGGGAGAGTTGTACAATGTGATACAATTTTTGAATTTTAAAATTTAAAAGAGGATAAGGTTGAGGTTGAATTGTACTATCTAGTACAAATTTGAAATTCCAATTTGAAATTTGAGATTTGAATTTGATTTTGGTGAAAATTGGGTAAAAATTATGAAAGTTTTTGAGAATTTAGGGTTATTTAAAATATAACCCCAATTGGGGTTTAAAATTTAGCCATATTTATTTAATTTTGACCAAATTGAAAGTCAATTGGCTGATTGCATTGCAATTATGACCAATTTGATTTCAATTATGGCCAAATCTAATAGATTGACTAAATTAAATTAAAATTCAATACGAATTAATACTTTCTTTAATCCCGTGCTTCTTGATTTAAGAATCAAATAAATATTTCTTCAAATAATTTAATTTTGAGCACAAATTTTATTTAAATCAAGACTTCATCCGTTTATATTAATTTTCAAGCTTAATCAACAAAAATCAAATTTTGATAAAAATGTTTATTTAAGTAACAAAATTTATACATATGTAAATATGAAAATATTTAATCGTCAATTAAATGACAAAATTAACCTAGACAAATATTTTAGAGCGCATTTATCCGAATGAAATAAATATTTCAACTTTATTAAAATTTGAAGAATCCCAGGATTAAATTTAGTCGTGAAGGGCAAATATTAGGTGTCAACAACAGAAATTTCAAATGGATATCCTTTAAAGAACTTGAAAGTTCTTTCAAATGATGATCTTTCCTGTACTGCTTGTTATCAAGACAAGTTAATTGCGAGGTCATCACCAACTAAGGTTGAGATTAAATCTCCTACATTCTTAGAATGTATACAAGAGAATATTTATGGATCTATTCACCCACCTAGTGGGTCGTCTCGATATTTCGTGGTCCTAATAGATGCTTCTTTTAGATGATCTCATATGTGCTTATTGTCACCTCGCAACTTGATATATGTAAATTATTGGCACAATTAATATGATTACGGGTATAATTTTTTGATAATCAGATTAAGTCTATTGGTCTTGACAATGCTGTGAGTTTTCATACCAAACATTTAATGATTATTACATATTAATGGGGATAAAACTTGAATATCATGTAGCTCATGTACACACTCAAAATAGTCTTGCTGAGTCATTAATTAAACGTCTTCAATTGATAGGAATACATTGATTATGAAAACTAAGTTGCCCACCTCTATTTGGGGTCATGCAATTCTGCATGTTGCAATGCTTATTCGTCTCAGACGGACAAGTTATAATAAATTTTCTCCATTACAATTGGTTTGGGTCAAGATCCTAATATACCTCATAAGAATTTTTGGATGTGTTGTGTATGTGCCTATTGCACCACCACATCGCACAAAAATGGGTCTCCAAAAAGGTTAAAAATTTATGTTGGGTTTGAATCACCCTCTATCATTTGTTACTTTGAACCATTAATAAAAGATATATTCACTACTCGACTTATAAATTATTGATTTGATGAGAGACTCTTTTCAAAATTAGGGGGAGAAAATAGTGAAATTAATAGAGAAATTTTGTGAAAAAATTCAGTGTTGTCTCATCTTGATCCACGTGCTTTCGTTTGTACCCAAGAAGTACAAAAAATTATTTATCTGCAGAAAGTTGTGAATCAAATGTCTGACATATTTACATATTTGAAAGGATTACTAAATCACATATACCTGTAGAGAATATTCCAATTAGAATTAAGGTCCTTGTACATCTACAAGTGTCATGGCTAATGAATTCAAGGTATGCGTGAGTGTGGTAGACTATTGGGTTCTAAGGATCAAACTTCTAGAAAAAATAAATAAATGATCAAGATGACAACAAGAAAGATTCTCATATGAAAATTCAAAATTTGATACCCCTAAAGAAATCAATGAGCCTAAGACTTAAGAAAATGAGGAATTATCCATAAATTCAAGTGATACTGAAACTAATTTGAATCGAACAAAAATAGTAATGGATTATGTCTTTGCATATAATGTTGCAACAAAAATCCTGTAAGATAGTGAGGATCTTGAACCCCAATCTGTTATGGAATGTCGACAAAGAAATGATTGACCAAAATGATAAAAAATAATTCACGGAGTTGAATTCACTTGTTAGGCGTGAGATTTTTGGACCTATAGTTCAAATACCAAATGGTATTGAATCTGTTGGCTATAAATGGGTCTATGCATGAAAAAAAATAAAAAAATAACATACAAAAGTATAAGGCATGTCTTGTCGCACAAGAATTTTCACAAAGGTCTGGTATCGATTATGAAGAGACTTACTCACCAGTTATGGATGGAATAACATTACGTTATCTCATTAGTTTAACTATTCATGAGAGACATGAAATGCATTTGATGAATGTGGTTATAACCTATCTTTATAGATCACTTAATAATGAGATATACATGAAAATTCCAAAAGAATATAAGATGTCTTAAGCATATAGTTTAAAGTCTCAGAAAATATATTTAATTACATTGCAAAGATCATTATATGATTTGAAGCAATCTGAACACACGTGGTATAACCGTCTTAGTGAGTATTTATCGAAAAAGGTTATACAAATGAT
Organism: Capsicum annuum; assembly: GCF_002878395.1. NCBI lineage: Eukaryota > Viridiplantae > Streptophyta > Magnoliopsida > Solanales > Solanaceae > Capsicum > Capsicum annuum. The sequence continues at coordinate 162,260,798 of NC_061111.1, read as the reverse complement.
GCAATTTGTCCATGTTTTTTTATAAAGAAAACAACACCGGAGTTTGTTGTACTTGTGTGAGTTGATGACATAAACCTTATTGAAACTTCAATAGAGCTTCAAAAGACAATTACTTATTCAAAGAAGGAATTTGAGATGAAATATTTTGAAAGGACAAAATTATGTCTTGATTTGCAAATTGAACTTTTGACAAATGATATATTTTTCCATCAATCTGCCTATATAGAAAAAGTGTTAAAAGATATTTTATATGAATGAAGCACACTGATTAAGTACTTTGATAGTTGTTCGATCACTTGATGTGAGTAAGGATTCATTCCGACCTTCAGAAAAGAATGAAGAAATTCTTGGTCCTGAAGTACCATATCTTAGTGCAATTGGTGCTCTGTTGTATCTTGCTAACATTTCAAGGCCTGACATAACCTTTTCAGCTGATTTGTTAGCATGGTATAGTTCTGCTCCTACTAGGAGACATTGAAATGGGATCAATGTAAAACCCCGCATCTTTCCTAGATTAATTTCGTCCCTAGAATGCCAAAGATTAGTTTCAAAAATGAGTAACATTTATTTTATATGGATTTTTCCAGATTTGGATCTCTCATTGTGTGGGAAATTGAATAAGCTTTCAATCGATATCAAATTCGCCCAAATCCGACACTCAGTGAAGAAGTTAGAGCATTTTTAGTAATGCAATATCCCACCTAGGAACTCACCGCATCGCGGTGGATTCCAAAATGGCAATCGTCACATTCCAGTGAACCTCCGTAATATTGGCGCGTTGCGGAGAGGTCCCAATTCCCAATTATCAATTTCCAGTGGCTTAACACGATTTCACCTTATCGCGGTGAAGGTGTAATTGTCGTACTCTTGATCCATAATTCGAATTCTTGTGTGATGACTTTAATCATAAGTATGTGAATTCCTTATTCGGTGAATAATGTTCATAGAAGTCACTTAGATCCAAGTGGAGTTAAGAACATTAGATTCAACCAAAATTTGGCATTCAATCCTACAAGGGTCTACTTTAAACTTGTATAATATTTTATATACTTGGAATTTTTCATCCCAAGACCCACTAAATTGTAGATAATTGAATTAGCTTTCCAACGATACCAATTCTGAAAAAATCCGTTACCCGAGTCAAAAGTTATCCAAGATGGAAGCGCGTCGCGCTAAAGGGCAAAATAGGATGCACGTTACAAATGTCTGCTTTAAATTATGGAGGGGCAATAGGGTCTTTTCTCACCTCAATCCAGGTCGTAAAAACAAAGGATTAAGGGCGATATTGATCAAATTACACCCCTTTTTAATCAAGTTCTCTCAACTAGAAACCCTAAGTTTCATCACTCAAATTCAAGAATCTCCTAAAGTTCACCATTAATTCTCTCAATTGATTCAAGCTTCCAAGTTCATAGTTGAAGAACTCCAAGAACCCTCAATTAAGAGTACAAATGTCATCTCATAAGCAAGTTGTTCATCCAAGTTTATCATCCAAGGTATGTGGGGTTTCAACAAGGACAATCCTTTCGTCCTTGTGCCCAAAACTTATTTTAAATTTATAAACTACTGAATTTTATATGATATTGAAGTTAGGGTTTACCCCCAATTTATATTGTTTGGAGATTATGAGTTTACAAGTGATTGCATATTGAATTGCATGATTATTTTCATGCATTGATGCGTGTAATAAAATTTTCCAGATTTTTCAACTTGAGTTTAAGCATGATATTGAGATTCTTGATCTTATTATTTTGATATTGTTGAAGTATGTTCAAGAAGCATACTAATTCTGACATTTTTCTATGATTTTGAATGTTTATCCATGAGTTCTAAATTAGGATTTCATACTCATTATTACTATTTACAAAATTATGGGTTTTGAGAGATTTTGAAGATAAGTTTCATGTCCATTCTCATATTTTCATGCCCATGACAGAAATTTTCAGATTTTGAGTTAAATTACTATTGAGTTCGTTAACAAGCATGATTACTATGAATTTATATGAGTTGAATGCATGGGTTATTAGGCCCTAATTTTAATATTGATATTTCAAGAACTCGTGCTTTTAAGCACCCTGAGTTTAGCATATTTTGAGTTGTATAAAACAGTAGTTGATCTTCGGATCCTCATACGAGTTTTGAAATCTACTTCACAGAGTTATTCATATAATGATTGAGTGCATAACTAGTTTCCTAATAAACCCTTATGCGAGTTTTAATGTGGATTTTCATGAGATGAGCGTAGCTAATAAAGGAAGTAGTATTTAGCACCGAGTTGGGTAAGTTACTATGATTTCATATCCTAGAACTATGTGCCACCATAGGATTGAAACTTTTAGGCCTGAGGCCGAGATAAGTGATCACTGAGTTGAGGTTATACTCCTTGGCAAGAGTATGACACCTCTCCCCAACGTGAGGTTTCTTCCTTAGAAGGACAAAACGTTGGACTCCATGTAGCTCGCATGGTTTATGTCAGTTAAGAGAACCTCCCTTAAGAGAAGTTATTTTCCCTAATAGTAATATTTTTAGAGTAGTTTCTTAAAGTATTTTCCCTTACAGATAAGTTATTTCTTTTCTACCTGTAAAGAAGAGTCTTAAAAGTGATTTCCCTAAAGATTTTAGATTCTAAGTGTAAAGGCTCACAAGCTTATTCAGATGTTGTTTTACTTGAGATTTCAGTTTCAAAGTTACAGTCTTAGCTTTCAGATTCAGAGGTGAGGTCTTTACCACTTAGTCTATATGATTTGAGAAGGGAATAGAACTACAGATTTCAGAACTAAGTGTGATGACTCACGAGTTTTCTATTATATGTTTTACTCTTCATGACTTATGATTTTCAGATTTCATATTTCTCAAGCTAGGTGAGTCATTTACATTCAGTATACATTGTTTATAAATGATGATCACGAGATATGTTTTACTTATGCATTGTACCCCCATATACTCAGTACATCCTCAAAGTACTGATCTACATATATATCTATGTGCTATATTGTTTCATAATGTAGGTACAAGACTTAGTATGCACATTCAGATTTAGGCAGTTGCAGATTCCAGCCAGCAAGATGATGGGTCCTCCTACCTCGGGGACTTCAGTTAGATTTATTTATGTTGTTCATTTTCTTATTCATATATATTGATTTGCGATAGTTGGAGTAGCTTCCAAACTATTTATAGTCAGTATTAGTAGAGGCTTCAGAGACAGTCAGTAGAGTTAATGTATTCAGTTTTAGTTTTCTTTGTAAAAGCAAAGTCAAAATCATGTGAATTCAGTTTTGTATTGATCAGATTCAGAAAAGGGTTATTTTTCGTTGATTTTGTACAGATTCATGCATTTTATTCAGTTGCTTATGAGTTATGCCAAAAGGGTTAGCTTGGGGTCACTTATGACCCTAAGCACCGTGTGACGTCTCGGGACTCGTTTTTGGGGCGTTACAATCAAACACATATTGTGATATCTAAAAGGGACTACTGATTTGAGCTTATTTTATTCCAACAACTACAATCCCGATATTATTAGTTATGATAATGCAGGGAATCTATCTGACCCACACAAAGCTCGGTCTCATACTGGTTATGTGTTCATATGTGGGTCTACTGCCATATCTTGGAGACCTACAAAGCATTCTATCGTGTCCACTTTATCAAATCATGTTGAGATAATTGCTATTCATGAAGCAAGCCGAGAATGTGTGTGGTTGAGATCCATGAGACATCTCATTCGAGAAAAATATGATCTGAAATGTGATAAAGTGTCTATAATTTTATATGAAGATAATGCAGCATGCATACCGCAACTAAAGGAAGGATTCATAAAAAGAGATAGAACGAAGCACATTTTGCCAAAATTTTTCTATACGTATGAGCTCTAGAAAAATGGTGATATTAATGTGCGACAGATTCGTTCAAGTAAAAATATTGTTGTTTATTCATAACGTCTCAATCAACTGCGACTTTCAAGAAGATGGTGCACAAGATTGAAATGTGGAGATTTAAGTCATTAAATTGAAGTTTTCACAGGGGGAGTAAAATGTACTCTTTTTCCTTAACCAAAGTCTTATCCCAATCAGATTTTTCTGGTAAGGTTTTTAGTGAGGCAACACTACAGACGTATTACAAGATGTGAGTACTCTTTTTCCTTCACTATACTTTTTTTTTATTGAATTTTTCTTGTAAGATTTCAACGAGACACACTATTTATTAATGGGCATCCAGAGGGGAGTGACATATAATATGAATGTCATATGACACATATATGTGTGAAATGTCATTGATTAGAGATAATAGGTAGTAGTCAAACTAAATTTGAACACCAAGAGTTATTTATTCAGGTCGGATTTGAAGACCGAAGTTACTTGTTTAATTTGGATTTGAATATCTAAGATAGTTGGCCAAGTTGTCAATTTGATGTCAAGCTTGACAGCCTTGGAAAGTAAGTTTGTTGATCTATACATAGCCAACCTTTTATACATTTATATATATATAGTAGTAAAATAAAAATATTACTCGAATTCCTTAAAGTTTTCTTCTTTTTTCAAAAAAAAATAAAAATAATAATATTAATATTTTATCTTTATCACATCATAGATTTAAAATATTTTTTTGAGATAATAACTAATAGGACCCACAAAATTTAGCATGTACTAAAAAAAAAAGTACCAAGTCAAAAAGGACATTATGTTTTTTTCTCCTATCTATCCTATCCCACCAACTAATTGACCCTTTTCGTGTTGTCTAATTGATTATTTTTCCTACGCTTTTTACAGTAACAATATTCATCCCATTATATATTATTTTGCAAGTGTCTAGATGACTAGATAGGTTAAAAAAATCATGCATTAGATATCTGCTATATTCTATCCTTACTTGCTCTTACCCCATTTTATTAATTGCTAGAGTAGATCACATCTAAGAGTATTTGAATACCTTTCTGATAGTTTTTAATTATATTCATCTTGACATTTCTTCTCATCGCACGTAAATTAATAATGAAGTGAAGACTATCGCTGCTTATGATGTGTTGTAATGTCTAGATAGAGCACACGTTTCCTTGACTGCATGGTGCACCACTAAAAAAGCAGTTATAAAAATAATGAAGATACTTGATTGAGCGTGACTACTCAAAAGTCAGAAGCATCAATAATTCAATTTTGAGGATTTTCTATAGGTTCTTGTGAAGAAGAACAAAAAGTGCAAACATAATTAAGGACGTTTACTTTTTTATGAAATAATAATTTTCTTTATTGGTTTATGTCAAGGTTGTTATTCTCTATCCTTTTATTTTCCCCTTAGGGTGTGTTTGGTATGAAGGAAATATTTTTGAGAAAATGTTTTTCAATTTTCTTATGTTTGATTGGCTTATATATTTTGGAAAATATTTTTTAAACTAACTTATTTTCCTTAAATCTAAGGAAAATGATTTCCCTTCAAAAAGTAAGAAAAATATTTTTCAAAACTCTTTTTCAACCTTACTTTAAAGTTGAAATATTCACACAATTCTCAAAATCATCTACCTCCGCAACCGATACCCTATCACCCCGACACTACCCCTACCCCCACCCCTACCCCTACCCCTACCCCTACCCCTAACCCTCACCCCACCCCTACCCCTAACCCCCACCCCACCCCCAAAATTCAATTGTTTTAAAAAGTATTTCAAAATTTATTCTTAATCCATCCCCTGTCCCCATCCCAACCTACCGCCTACCCCTACCCCTACCCCCACCTCTACCCCACCCCCTACCCCTATCCCTACCCCCACCCCCACCCCCAAAATTCAATTGTTTTAAAAAGTATTTCAAAATTTTTTCTTAGTCCATCCCCTACCCCACTGTTACCCCTACCAGCCCCCCTTCCAAAAACAATATCTAAATTTTATAAAAAATTCAAACTTTTCTCTTACCCCACACCCCTACCCTCCCTCC
>NC_061111.1:162211930-162251874 GCF_002878395.1 Capsicum annuum | reverse complement strand
TTTAAAACTTTTTCTTAACCCACCCCTACTACCTATTCTGACACCCCCGCCCACCCGTTTACCAACCCCCTTCCCCAAAAAAGCTTTAATTTTTTTAAATTTATTTCTTAAAAAAAGATTTTAAAATGTATTTTTACGCTTTAGCTAAACACTAAAATGTATTTTTTGAAAAATATTTTTTCATTCATCAACCAAATACTAAAAAATATTCTCCAAAAAATATTTTTCATCCACCAATCAAACATAAAAAAAACAAGCAAGAAATCAACTTGTTTTCCAAGAAAGTATTTTCTAGAAAAATATTTTTCATGGAAAATATTTCCTTCATACAAACACACCCTCAATTTTCATGCTTTTTCATTTGTGAGCAAGTTGACATATTTTTATGTTATGCTAGTTATTGTTTGTAAAGTATCTAGTAGTATTAAAAAGAGCCACAATGGAGGCATGTGTTGTTGGAAGAGGATTTATTTTTTGTTAGTTGCTTTTCATGTTAAAATATAAGCTATTAGTATAACGAGAAAAAGATAAAATGGCTCGATGGTTCCTTGTACTATGTCTGATTTGTAATGTGGATACTTTTACTTATATGTTTGCCATCTGGATCCTTGAACCTACTAAAAAGCAACATTTTAAACCCCTCTGACGGTGTGTGCAACACAACCGCCCCACGTCAGCTTCCACGTCATTTTTAAGTATTACATCAAATTTCACGCCTCACGTCAGTTATCACATCATTTTTAAGTATTGCATTAAATTTTATGTCATTTTTAAAATGCTACATAAAAAAATTAAATGTTAAAATAAATTTAATTAAATATTTTTTTTTATAAATTGTAGAAATTCTAATACAAAAACACAATAAATTTTTAATTTTAAATTTTAACTATAAATTTAAATTTTCAATTGTAAATTCTAATGCACAAACACAATAAATTTAACTAAACATCAAATTTATTCTAAATAATTGAAATTTCTCTTCAATTAATTTAAAGTTTTAACTATAAACTCACGTACACAAACATAATGAATTTTTCTTTTTGATTTAAATGTCTTTAACAATTTGTAAAAGTTATAAAATTAATCCTAAGCAAAATAAAAAAATTAAATTAAGAAAGTGAATTAAAAAAAAATAAAAAAGTAAAATAGTGGGGGTTGTGTGTGGTTGGGGGGAGGAGAGTGAGAAAATAGATCGAGCAGGGGGCTGGTTTTGGTAGGGAAATGTGGGGGGGGGGGGGGGTACAGTGGGGGGGGGGGGGGGGGTGGGGGTGGGAACGGGGGGGGGGGGGGGGGGGGATGCTGGATGGGAGAGGGTGCTACAGGGGGGGAGGGGTTGGGGTTGGGTTTTAAAAAAAAATAGTATTTTTTAATTTTGAAGAACATATTTAAGTTTAAAAAGTTGGGGGGATTTTTTTCCTTAATTATTTTAATATAAAATTGACCCTTACTCGCACCCAAGGCACGTGTCTGCACGCGTTTCTTCCTACTCAATCATTTTAATGTCACATAGGTCTAGTCAACGGTCAAAGAGTTTAAAATGTTGCTTTTTAGTGGGTTCAAGAATCCAGATGACGAACATATAAGTAGGAGTATCTACATTACAAATCAAACATAATACAAGGATCCATCGAGTCAGGTTAAGAAAATTTGTTGAGAATGTTAAGCTTTTAAAAATGGGAAAAGGGTTAAAAATACCCCTTTACTTTGAAAAATTGGCCAAATTTTCCCTCTGTCATACTTTGGGTCATATATACCCCCGCCGTTACAAAAGTTCACATATGTACCCTTCAACCAACAGAAAAAAACAAATCACTTTAAATGACCCGTTTTTAAAAAAATACAAACCTGACTTGACCCAACCCATCAAAAACCCAAACAAACACACACAATACATGGATTTCTCACCTACCTGACTTCACAGTTAGGGATTTTCACCCTCACTTCTGTAGGTTAAATTTTTCCAACAAAATTACTCCTCTTTCACTAATCATTTCCAAAAGTTGTAGTTATGGTCAATTGTTAATCTTTACTAATCTTCTTAGGAATAGAAAATGTCACAAAATTGTAAATGTTTCTCAATAAAGTGTCCGTTGCGTTATCATTGTCGTTATGATTTGGTCAATTAATAGACAAAAATCTCATTTTGAATAATCCATCTAATCCTCGAATGAGGTTTCTCAGATATCTTCTTGTAGAGATGACACTTTGAGGCCCAGGTGATCTTCAACACAGTGGACAAGCTTTAGACAGAGTAAGTTGGATTAAACAGGTTGCAACATCCTTACCAGCTTATCAAGGGTTCACAGTGCTGGATTTTATTTTGTATATTGCACTTTTTCATCGTTGTTGATAAATAGATTTTTCCTTGTTTAGGTGTATTATTTTCGTATGATAAAAAGGGAATTGAGGTTTTCTTTTTAATATGCCTTATGCAGTACTTTGTCTGGGTTTCTTTACTCTTGTTATTTTCTTGAATCGAAGGGTGTATTGGAAACTGCCTCTCTACCTCCCAAGGTAGGGTAAGTTCTGTGTACACACCACCTTCCCAAAAGTCCACTTGTGCGACTACACTAGATATGATGTTGTTGACATAAAATTGATTTTTAATCCTCCACATCCACATATTAACACTTTCGAAGTGTAAAAAGCTTTGCATTCTTTAACATTTCAAGAACATAAAATGCCACGATCAAGATGAGTTATTGGATTATTTGTACTTCCTCTAAAGTCCGTATAAGTAAACGATGGCTTGCAATAATGGTGTATTTAAGCATGTTATACCAGACTATCTGTTTCCCCTTTGTTATGGATTGCTATCATTCTCATATGTTACAGTTTTTTCAATTAACATGAATTATCTGTCTCCCATGTGTTATGGATTTTGTCATTCTCATATGTTACAATTTTTATAATGTCCATGTATTTTAGCATGTTGTAGGCACTTGTAGCAGATTATCTACTTCCCAAAAGGTGATAAAATTCCATTGGAGAGAATAGGGGATCATGACATTCCAAATGATGATTACCCAAAAAAAACTGATGCAGCAGTAGTAGTATTAGCAGGAGGTGACGTTGAGATGTACGGTAGAAGGCTACCAGAGAGGTGTGGATCAATGGACAAACACTATGGTAATGTAGTTGAACTAGCTGTTGGAGGATGATTTCGATGATGTTTTTGGTCATGGGAAGAGAAAGATGTTTGGTGACCTCTGGAAGAAAAAATGCCACAAATAAGTGTCTCGATTGTCATGTTTTTGCAGCAAAATGGTCGCTCTCCATTTTACGTTTATTTAGCTAACTAATGTATGAATCTTTTTCTTGGCATCTGGCCAATACTATTATTATGTTGAGTTTAAATTTTTATGCTAGTAGTAGTCTTATTTCTTTCTAGTGTAGCTTGATAACTTAACCTGTCATTCAGGGCAGTGCCTTTAGATCCATAATATTGGGCATTTTGTGTGCAGTGGATGACAAAATTATGGTGTATTACTTGAGATTGAATTTTTAAGTCAGGGTTTATTGGTAACAACATCTCTACATATCTGAATTATCTCCTAGTAGGCACTACGATTTCATCTAATCCCCGCTACATACAATTTTGCTTTTAGGGGGGCTAAACTTGTCGCATATACGATTCATTTTACTTGGTATTTTCCCAAAACTGTTACTGCTCTCTAAACACATACTTGTAGAAAGAAAAATATAGAAACTACACAAGTATGTAGAAACTAGAGAAGATATAACCGCCAACCAATTCCATAAAAATTAAAGAAGCTGCGAATTGTGTACACAAAGCATCGAAGCTGACAATTCCATAAAAATTAAAGATATAAGAAACCACGTACTTGCAAACAAGAAACCAAATAATAATGCACATGACTATAATTGAAAACATTTAACTATAAACAAAATATTGACAATTCAACACAAAGCACCACGACAAGACCTAATTCTCAACCATAGTTGGTAAAATGAACAAGCTCAAGGAAGGATTTACAGAAAATAGAGTATCATTGAAGAGATATTTGAAGGTTGAAGCAAACATAGTTGAGAAAAAATTCACATATCCAAATCTACGATAATCAAGAACATATCGATTTCATTTTCATTCGAACATGTATTACTATCCAAAAAAGACATCTGTGAAGGCAACACCCAATGTAGCTGGACCAAAACCGTCTCAAATATGACCAATATAAAGCCTCAAATGCAATCATAATACACTGAAAATAGTGAGATTATATGGCCCATAATGTCACAGCATACTAGTTCATTACCGAACCATAATTTGTTCATCACAAACTGAGAAAAAAATATAAAACAGACACACTATAGCGATAAACAAGCATTGAATTATCTAAAAACTGAACCGCAATTTATTCATTACATTAGGGATGCTATCTTATAATCCCAAAAAGTTGCAACAAAAATACAGGTTCACAATTTTCACAAAAATATAAAACATCCATTGTCACCATCAAATATTGACCATTCCCTTGTCTTACTACACAAAACATGCCAATATTAGATTTTCACTGTTGTGCCTTACCATTACCCTTTCTCGTCTTAAGTTTATCCACTCTTAATTACTCCAACTGTCTCCCGATAATAAATGCATTATCATTCCACGAGAGCCCTTTTGGTGCATACAAGTCACTTGGTTCAGTTAAACCTATAGCATCATGAAGTAACTTAATTTATCCTGATCCAATTGGTTTTGGTTGTTTATGTCTTTGTAAGATTTTAGACTTAAACTCTGAAACACTTCTTGGCTTCCAAGGTGCATCTTTTTCAACTTCAAGACCACGATACTCAAAGGACTCGCCAAAGAGGAGCTGACGTTGAGTTGACGCGTTGTCTTAACTATCTTGTGAAGCTGTCAAGGCCATGTCCTCAACTATTGCATGATCTGGGAATCTGGGAGGGCTTGGTTCTACATCTTCTTCATCAATTAGTGTTCTTCGCCTCTTCATTGACGGTTTTTTCTTCATTGGTTGTTTGTCTTTCATTTGTTTCTTACTCTTCAATTGGCCAGACTTAGAAGTGCCTTCACCACTCATTTTGTGAAACTAATAAAATAACAACTTAAGCACAAATCTGTAATAATTAAAAAAAATTAAAACTAACCAATTAAAACAGAAGTTACCTTTTGACAACCCCTGACGTTGTGTCCTAGAAGTCCACAAGTTGAACAAGTCATAACTCTACCTCTCCTTGTTGCAGCCCACTCAGTTTGTTTCTTAAGTGCTTTATCTTTATCTCTTTTTCTTGTCGTTGCAGGTCTGCCAGCCAGGGTTACCAAAGGGGGGGGGGGGGTTTCATTGCTTCTACTAGATCAATTTTCTATAACTTAGGGCCAAGAACAGGTTGTAGCTTTGAATGATAAGTCAAGAGATATGCCTCCTTTATGTACCATCAGTGGATCTCTTCCCTAGGATCACTCTCCTTATAAAGAAGTGCTTTGATTGCATGGGGATAAGGTATTCCAGTAAGTTCCCATACCCTACAACTACACCTTTTATTTTGTAATTTGACAATGTGTTTGTCATTTCCCTCGCTAATCTCATACCCATAATCACCACTGAAATTTAATTCACACACATTAGCAATTTTCAAGTATTCATTGTATATTTCAATAGCTTTTGGACTCCATTTAGTATCCCAAGACTTCACTTTTTTTCATATTTCACAAACTTCTTTATTACCTTTATTCTAATAGCTTCAAGCTTCCCAATACTGGGTTTATGCGTTGCTTCCAATATCCATTAAATGAATGACTTGGCCAAGTTATTTTTCACCTTTTGATTCTTGAAAACTGTGTTAAAAATACTCTACACCAAGTTTCTATTGGAAAATGCAGTAGCTCGTCTTTGACTTCTTCTGACAATTCAGCCAATTCCTTCAAATTATCATCCAGCTCCTCTTTGTAGGTGCTCCATGCACACCACCATACTATCTTAGACATTTGTTTAGATATTTTTTCATTTCTTCTCCAATTGGTCTCTATGTGTCTCATACAATATCTATGCATGGCATTAAGTAGAATAATTTTGACTACTTCAAGCAGTCCCTGTTTATTAGTCAAAAAAATAAGTTGATAAATGAACATACATAAGAATAACTATCAAAAAACAGTGAACTGATTCAATTCTTAGCAAATCGTGATAATTATGTCAATGATAAATAAAATAATAAAATTATAGAATATTTATTGTTCACCTTTTGCATATCTGAGATTAATGTGACCCCTTATCCATTGTTAAGGCTTAGAGATTGCTGAAGCAATTCCACAAACCAAAGCCAAAAAGCTTTGCGTTCTTTTTCCACTATGGCCCAAGCAATAGGATAAATATGGTTCATTGAGTCTTGACCAACAACACATAAGAGTTGACCTTTGGCTTTACCTTTCAAAAAATTTCCATCTAATCCAATGAAAGGTCTCAAACCAGCTTTAAACCCCTTCTTCGGTGCATCAAAACAGATATACATTCTCAAAAATTGTCTTTTTTCCTTCAGCTAGTAAAACCTTAAGGCTAATATCACTCCCTACATTACTTTCCAATAGAGCATTTGCCTATCCAACAAGCTTTTTATAGTTGTCAATAAAATTGTCTTCCATTTTTTTCCAAAATCATCATTTTAGTTCTCTTTCACTTCCCTAAATAAGAAATAATGTTGAATGAAGTTTTGAGATTAACTCTCATGTCCTTGATCTTATATTTGGGGTTAGCTTGCAATATTTCCTTGAAGTAATAAGCAAGTGTAATTGTTGAAACCTTATAGTTACCACATGGATCATCACATTTATGCTTTCCTATTAATGTTTTCACACTAACACTAGGACCATTCTTCTCACCAAAAATTAGGCAAACAAAGTTGCACACTTTCTAACAAACAACCCTAAATCTTTTTGAGTCACTTTTTTTATAGTTAGGTTATAGCCATTTGCTAATGCATGCAAGCTAATGAATCTTCTAGCTTCAGCTATATCTTTGAAAGTCATAAACCTATGTAACTCTTTGTATTCAGACAATTTGTCATTGATTAACCTTTTTCTTTCTTTTGTGAGAACCTCTAACTCCTCAAAATCAGAATCAGAATAATCGGATTCATTACCACCATCATTGTCAGTTTCATCAGAGTTGCAATCACTATCTTCACTATCTGCTTCATCAACCTCTACCACAAACTCGTTCAATCTAACTATGTTCTCAACATCAATAGGTAATTCGCTATCTTCAACAGCAAACAAGTTTATAACATCAAATTTATCATTTACATAAGACAATAGTGTTCTAATTCCTTGATCACCTATTATTTCATAGTATTTTACAGAAGGAAAAGACACAATAACTTGTTGAACACCAAGAAATTCCAATGTATCATTGTATTCATTCACAATATCTATAAACGATAAGAGATCAGAATCATACCCTTCCTATTTGCGCACTAACTTTCTTGAATATAGTATTTTTTGCTCTCTTATCCACTCTCCGCCATAGTGAAATACCAAATCAATTAGCACCATTTTAGATAATCCGAAATCAGTAAGAATCACAAAATAAGATAACAGATAGATAAAGAAAGTAATTAAAGCATTTAGGTAGTACAAATATGAAGAAAGATTTTTCAAACTAAAACAATGAATAAAAAATAAAAGATACAATAATTAGATACCAAGAACAACATTTTCATTAGATCTAATACCAAAAATAATTATCAAATAAGAATGGAAGATAAACAAAAAAAACTATAAAAAAAACCAAGAAAATATGAATAAACAACAAGTTTTCTTGAAGGAAAACAAACAAAAAAAATGAGTTGGGACCACTTTTCAATTCAGTAAGTCTCACTTCTCCATAACTTTTAGTATACAAGAATAAAATATTGGGACCATATTTCAGTTCTCTTACTACCCGATGACAATTGTAATAGATTCTTTTTTATAAAAAAGAAGGAAAGAAATCTATAATTGAATTTACACTTCAATAAATGTAGGTAAACCTAATACCACAAATCAATCAATCCCTAATACCGTAAACTGGTCAAATCTAACATATCGTAAAAACCCTAAAACAACTCATCTATACTCTAAACTTAGAACATCTGAGGAAGCATAAATATCCTAAAATTTTGCTCATATATACTATCAAAACAAAATGAATAGCTAATAAAAGAAGTATCAACACGTAATTAACAAATTTATCATGAAATAAAAAACCCTAATTCGCAAATAAACTAGCCTAAATCTAAAATCCAAAACCCTAATAATTAAAGAAAACTAAGTAAAGGAGTTAGATAATCTACTTTGGAAGCTTAACTAGAAACCTTAGTTTGTAAGGAATTAAGACATGAAAGAACAGAAATATGCTCAAATCAAAGAGAATTTCATACCTTTATAGAGATTGTCTCAACGGATCTGAAAATCTTAGATGAGAAACAGGTTTTCCATTAGCAGAACTCTCCTCTCTCGATTGAATGTATTTCAGTAAGGCTGTGAGGGTGAGAAGAAGTGAAATTAGGTATGAGAGAAAATGTTGTTGTGTGTATTTGTTTGGCTCAATGTGTATTATGGGTTTAGGTATGTTTGTTTGGTCTTTTAATATGGGTCGGGTCGGGTTTGATTTTAAAATAAAAAATGGGTCATTTAAAATGAATTGGGTTATTCTGTTAGTTGAGGGTACATATGTAAATTTTTATAACGACGGGGGTATATATAGCCCTAAAGTATGACAGAGGGTGAATTTGGATAATTTTTTAAAGTAGAGAGGTATTTTTGACCCTTTTCCCTTTAAAAATTGCTTATTTTGAAAAGTATTTTGTCAAAAGTGACTTTTCAAACAATTTGGGTTTGACCAAATTTTTTCAGAAGTGACTTGCATAATATTCAAAAAGCAAAATGTGCTATACTTTTGAGTACAATTTACAAGAAAAATATAGTACTCAGTTTTAAAAAGAATGACCTAATTTGACTTGGCACGGAGTTTAAAAAAATAAATAAGACTTTTAAATCTTGCGAATTTAAATTAAAGATATGTTAAATGTACCAAAATGTCCTTCAATCGTGTGGTCTTAAACATGCCATGTGGAAAGTTAAAATTAAAAAGTTGCTAAAAACAGAAAGGGGTCATTCTTTTTTAAACAGACTAAAAGGGAAAGTAGGTTATTCTTTTTGAAACGGAGGGAGTACCAAAGTCCAGTTTCCAATTAGCATTAACTAAAATTGAAAAATAAATGTAAACACGTATTATTAAATAATTTAATTGATTTTTATTAAAATATAAAATTAACCAAAATATATACTTAATTTTCTCATCAATATAAAGTATAAAAATAATATATCGCGCATTTGGAGTACTACAAAAGGTGGGGCTCAATAACTTTGTAGCCTCTAATCTCTATAGTGACAATTTTTTTTCCCGGATGATAATAAAAGTAATAAGAAAGAATTAAAAAAAATAAAAAATGTTATAAATATATTATCATGTATAGTGAATATCTACTTTATCATATATAGTGAATATCTATTTTACTATATATAATGAATGTCTATTTATGAAAAAGTTAAAAACTCTGAGGTTAGTCTTCTCCTATAAATAAAGGGAACGTTTTTCTGTATTGTAATTCACCCCATCAAGAGATCTCTCAAGAGAAATAAGAATTACTCTCTCTTCTCTCTCTATTCTTCTTGTTTAGTTTATATTTCATAACATGTTATCAACATGAGACTCTGCCAAAACAAGGTGAGATTAAATCTAAAGATAATTTCAAGGTTAGTGATTTCTTATGTTATTTGTCTTTTGATACTAATAATATAATTATTGTTGGATTTAAGGAAAAATAATTGGTTTAGAACCACTTATGCTTTAAATTTGTTCATAAAGAACAATATTGTTAAAAGGAATGATGATGAATTTAAATCTCATCTCATTAAGAGGGTAAGACATAGGGTTAAAAGTTTCAATGCACCACGATGATAAGATGTTGGGTTCAAGTTTCATCGAGTTATAACCTAAGATACCTTTTTATATGGACAAGATATTGAGTTTGAATCCTAATACACCGTATTGATTATACTATGATGGCTAATGCAAAATAATGGGTTTTTGTAAAAAGTCATGAGACGTGTCTCATTGAATATGCTCTATTCTCTGAAGTGAATATGTCTGAAAGAAGACAAGTGATTGGATGCACGGATATAATCATGGAGGGACAATATGATAATAATCATCGAAAGTGATAGTATTTTCACACACTTATTATGATTATATGGTATGTTAGAGAAAATTCTCCACATTATATGTTGTTTCCAACATAATTTAATTCATGAAAAATAAACTTCAACCACAAATAAAAATATGAAGAAACAACAATTTTATTGATAAACGAGGTGGTTACAAATCTGTTCCTCCCTTGATTCTTCTCTCGATTTTCTCCGTAATTTGAGGACCGTTAGTGGCGTATTTCTCAAATATTTCTCCGTAATTCGAGGGCCGTTAGTGGCGTATTTCTCGTACATAGAATGATCTCTTTATGAATAATCCATGATTTTGTGGGATATTGGAGATCTAGATTTTTTTTCGAATACCCATCATTTTATGGGATATTCAAAATGCCTGTTTCAGGAAATATATTACCCTTTAAATAGGTGGGATTTAGGGTAAAGTAGCCTCCTAAAACTCTAACAGAATTTGGATTCTTCTTGAAGAGTCCCACAAATTTTAGATGTCTACAAATTCCCCCTACTTCAAGGCTTGTTGAAGTGTAGATTTGATGACGAGTCTTGAAGTACCATTAGAGCTTCTATCTTTATGCGGCAACTACAGATTTGCAGATCTAATTTATGAGAGAAGAGATGAAGGGTAGATTTGGTCCCACTGGGCGTGCCAATTTGTTTGACAATAAAGTTCTTGAGACCGAAAATAAATAATTGAGACAAGAAAAATATTGCAACAATCGTTTTATTGATTTCAATATGTGAGTGTTACAATCTCTATAAATCCTCTGATTCGCCTTTTCAAATATAAATTCAAGGGCTTAAAGTTTGATCTTGAATTTGAACTTGATTTGTTGATTTGAGTAGGGGTGTGCAAAAATCGAACCGATCGATAAACCGAATCGATTAAAATGTTATTGGTTTATTGTTATTGGGTTATTGGGTTAACGGGTTTTTAATGATTTTATAAAAAAAATTATTGAGTTATTGGTTTGGTTCGTTTTTTTTTTATTGGGTTATTGGGTAAACCGATAACCCAATAAGAATATATATATATATATATATATATATATATATATATATATATATATATTATTTCAATTAACCAAATTTTAATTTCTCCTAACAACATTTAGTTCAAATTTGAAGTTTTTTGTAAATTTAAACACATCATGTAGGATTTTTGGTTGCAACTAAGATTCAGTTTTTTTCATGTTAGTTACTACTATTTCTATTTTATGAGTATTTTCTTATCGGTTAAATCGAAAATCGAACCGTTAAGGACTAAAAATCGATAAAAAATATCTTATTGGTTTGGTTATTGGTTTAGCATATTTAAAAACCAAAAATCTATAAATCGAACCGATAATATATAAAATCAAACCGAACTGATCGATGCACACCCCTAGATTTGAGGAACTTGATCTTGACTTATGTTTGAATTCAAGAGCTTTGGAGCTTGTTCTTGAATATTGCGGTCTTGATCTTGAATCTTGATGAACTTGATTTGAATGTTTGAGCTTTGTAGAGAAATTGCGAAATTTGATCCACGAGTTTTCTCTTACTTCTTGTTAGAGTTCTGGGGTCCTTTTTCTGAATTATGAGACCCCTATTTATAGTTGGGAAAAGGGAAGAGTCATGATGAAGATGAACTTTCTTTGAGCAATCAGATTTGAGCGACATGGCACCTTTTATGGGCTTTGATTTCATTGGGTCTGCTGCATTATTTTTTCATGTGGCATGGTCCTATTGGCTCCTTCCCCTGACTTGGCAAGCCACATCATTTGACATGTGGCACTTATTTGAGCTTCTAGAATATGACAATATCTTGGGCTTAACAAAGTGAGCTTATCATTTATAGCCTAAATTAATGGATTAAACCAATAAAGATTAAACTTTAATTAAATCCATACATGTTTGGACATAAATAATTAATTTAATTATATTAATCAGTAATATTTATTAGGGACTAATATATTTTGAATTTAATATAACCCGAATTTTATACGGATTCAACTTTAATAAAATTTTATTGCTTACATATGCATACCTCGATTTACTCATGAATTAACAATATTTTGAAAGAGGTTATAAGCTATTATAATTTGATAGGCTTAATGAACGGTTATATTTCATTCTTGGGGAACGAGAATTTCAATTGTTTCAAGACAAACGTGCACTTGATTGTGATGATATCACAACTCACCTCCAAAAGAGGCAGAATAACTAAGAAGAGTTTTTTAGAAATCTACTAATAAAGTAGTAAATCTTAAATTTATTCATGTAATAGTAAATCTGAAATTTACTAAAGAAAAAAATACATATCACGGAAAATTGGAGTTTTCTAAAATAAAAGTTCATAAATTGACATGAACGATTGCGACATCCCAAAGATGTGCATATTGAGTTTTGAACATATATTGGAGAATTAGAAAATTCCTCATTACTTTTAATGTTGCTTTTCTCATGATAAGTTGGTTGGACTAACTAATTTTGGGATTGGATCCCTTAAAATTCGAAAAGTATAAAAGGTAAAAAAGGGTCTATTCACCCGTTATGTGATCTATTAAGATGCATCAATAAGATGATCACATGTACAATCATTGTCAACCTGCAGTTTGACATTCATAAAGTTGCTTGCTCAATAAATATGAGTTAAGAGAATAACTTTCAGATTGTGTAATCAAGACAATTCATCTTGATAATGATGGTTTGACATTAAATGCCTTCGATTAATAGCTAAACCATTACTAATGAGAACAAAACTTCACGTGTTAGTCTGAAATATGATATATTGTATACAATAGCACCTGTATGCTTTAGACCAATAAATTATGATTATTTCTTCCCTCTATTGGTTCAAGGTCAGGAACCAACTATTCCATCTAATAGTTAATATACGTTATAGGATTAATGAATATACCATGATGCACAAAGATGGATTCCTCAAAGAAGACGGGGATGAATGTTAGTTTTCATAACATAAGGGGGAGATTATAAGTAGCTATGAAATATGTTAGGAATTATTATCAAATCCTCATTGAAAAAATAATTCAAGTCAAATGCGGAAACATCTGTTGACTCAAATTTAGAATCATATTTAAACTACAAGTGCTCCTATTTTGCATTCTTAAAGGACAAAATCTACGCATGCATGAAGCATGGTAGACTAATCGGTTTTAAATAAAATAATCCTTGAAAAAAATAAAGAGCAAATAATCATAATAAGAAGGCAATGTGCTCTTGAAGAGCCTATGACATAACACTTCATGAAACCTTATGAGAGGTTCAGGTACTTAAAAATGATGAAGTGATGAGATCTCAAAATGATATGGCATACTGTGAATCAATACGAAATGATATATCATCAATGATATCTTTGATACAATATTGGTGCAATATTATAAAAGATTACGAGGATCTGAATTCTACGTTTATTTAAGCATGCTGACATAGAAAAATTTATCAAGTGACCTGAAATGATGTAAGAGTAAAACTTATTTGATTTGTAGTTCAGACATTTGAAGATGTCACATTTGACATGTTGGATATTGTCACTTGACAATAATCTATATGAAAATTTCTAAAAGATTCAAAATGCCTGAAGCATATAAAGTTTCTGGGAAACTTTTTATTATCCTTATAAGACATAATTTGATGATTTGAGTATCATTGGAACTCTTGAAGAGTTTTCAAAAGCAATAGAATATTTGCTTAGATGGAAAACATGCAAAATTGAATAAGAATCCATTCCGACCTCAAGAAAAGAATGAGAAACTCCTTGGTTATGAATTACCATATCTTAGTGTAATTGATCCACTAATGTATCTTGCAAATACTACAAGGCCTGATATAGCCTTTTTTGATTAATTTATTAGCAAGATATACTTCTACTCCTACTAAGAGACATTGAAATGAAATCAAACACATATACAGTACCTAAAGAGACTACCGATATGGGCTTATTTTATTCTAAAGATTGTAGTCTCGATCTTGTTGATTATATTGATGCTGGTATTTATTTAACTCGCATAAATCTCGATCTCAAACATGTAATGTATTCACATGTGGGGATACTGTCATATCTTAGAGATATACAAAGCAGTCTATCAAGCCACTTCATCGAAGCATGCTGAGATAATAACTATTTATGAAGAAAGAAATAATGCAGCTTACATAGCACATCTTAATGGAAGATTCATAAAAGGAGATAGAATGAAGCACACTTCATCAAAAAATTTCTACTTGCATGAGCTACAAAAGAATAGTGATATTAACGTGCAACAAATTCGTTCAAGTGACAATGTGGCTAATTTATTCACCAAGTCTCCTTCAATTTCAACTTTCAAGAGATGGTGAACAAAATGGGGATGCAAGGGTTCAATGATATTCTCATTAGGGGGAGTTAATACATGTTGTACTCTTTTTCCCTTACGAGGTTTTGTCCCACTGAATTTTCCTTGTAAGGTTTTTAATGAGACAGTCGATATGCATATTGTTAGCGATGTGTACTCTTTTTCCTTCACTAGATTTTTTTCACTGAATTTTTTCTAATAAGGTTTTAACGAGGCGCATTATCTATCAATTAGACATTCAAGGAGAGTGTTATAAATATATTACCATATATAGTTAATGTCTATTTTACCATATATAGTGAATGTCTACTCTACCATGTATAGTGAACGTCTATTTATGGAAAAGTTAGAAATCCCAAGGTTTGTCTTCCCCTATAAATAAAGGAGTTTTTCTTTATTGTAATTCACCCCATCAAGAGATCTCTCAAGAGAAATAAAAATAAATCTCTTCTTTCTCTATTCTTTTTGTTTCTACTTTATATTTCATAACAAAAAAGTATATATAAACAAGGAATAATAATTCTCTATCGTGTAATTCTCCCTAAATATACTTTTTCTTAGCATTTATCACATGGTTCTAAAACAATTTTATGCTTTTCTTTTTTAAAAATTGTTTGTTCATCCAAGAGAATCCCATAGTTGGGTCTCATCAAGCTCTCCAACTCATAATTCTCTCTTTCATAAGCCTTACGTTTAAAGACTTTCGTTTTTGTAATTAAAAGGATGAAAAAGTTAAGCTAAAGAGTCCTTTTTCTAAAATTTATATTCTTCTACATAATAGGAATCGATTTGATTATTAATTAGGGAGGGGCGGACCTACGTTTATCTTTGGGTGCTTCGGCACCCATTAAATTCGATACGAAATAGGTATAATTACATAAAAAATATATGAAAATAGATATAAAAAATATAAAAACACCCACTAAAATAGAAAACTGGCTGGGTCCATAGGTATTTAGATTGATTTTAAAATTCTCCACTAAAAAAGCACCCCAAATTCGAACCTCGGTGAGATGATTTTTTTTTTTTCAATTTTTTAAGCATTCATTATGCTTAAATCCCGGATCCGCTACAGTAAATTATGAGTACTTTTCATTTTCCTTTTTTCATTTTTTGATCCTCGATTTAATTGGCCGCAGGGGTGTAGCTATCGGTATGGGCTATAACTGTTGGGCGGTATATATATTATTCTTTGTTCCAGAGGAGGTGTCACCTTAAAAAAAAAAGATTATCCTAAAATAAGTACTATCATCTTAAGAATTTAGGACTAAAATTAATATTTCCTCTCTTTCATTTTATGTGGTGTCTTTTAACTTGACACCATATTTATGAAATAAGAATTTTTTTTAAAATTTATGGTCTAAAATACTTTTTAGATATTTATTTGGTTATCAATTATTTTATTAAAGATAAAATGAGAATTTTAAAATTAAATTATTTCTAATTATAGTAAGGTAACAATTTTTTTTTAGAAAGATTAAAAAGAAAAGAATGTGATGAAACGGCAGAAGTGTGTTATTTTTCCAATATATCCTTATATCTTGTCTACTAAATAATATTTAATTAGATATTTATTAAATAACGGTTATTTTGTAAATTATGTATTACTATATTTATTGATTTTATTAACGAATGTGGTTTTTGATAAGATGATATTTATTTTAAGATGTAGAAAAATATAATTTTTGTTATAACTATATTTATATTATAGTGAATGTCTATTAAGATATAATTGATATAGTCAAGATCTAGTTGATATCTATAAGGATTTAAAGTATTTATCTTTTAGTCAGAAATTAGGAGTAAATTTCTCTAAATTTCTCTTATAAATAGAAGGGATTCCTTCATTGTAAATCATCTCAAGGATTAAGAGACGAGAAATAACAATTACTCTCTTTATTTTTCTTCTCTATTCTTAGTTATTTCATAACACATTATCGACACGAAACTCTATTGATCATGGTAAACTCATAGTTGTGGATAACTCGTTGATCTTTTACAGAAGTAAATTGGTAACCCATTCCAATTAATTTTTGTTTTTTGTAATTTGCAAAACTTATCTTTATTACACAATGTGTGGATTATTTAATCTCTTACCCGTGCTTTTACTCGGTCAACGGACTCTACATGCTCATCATATGAGTTTATAGTTTTATGACTTTTATCTCTTACATACTGTACATAGCATGCGACACTATTAACAATAAAAATGGTTTCTTTTAATATTCTTAAGTAGTTTTAAGACGGATAATGCTTTTAACCACTGTACCGTTTCAGTTTATACTAATATCTATAAATGAAAATTGCTACTAATATGATGATTAAGTTTCAGGAATGATGTTCGGGGAAGTCTTTGTATAACATCTTAAAATTACACTTATGATGTTAGAATTGATTCTACAAATAAGAACGGATTGAATTCCTCTATTTCACTAATGACTTGAACATGAGATCTAGCGTATTTTGCCCGGTTGTGGGTAAGACGATAGATTCAGATCTCATCGTATTAAAAAATAAGACATCAGGTTAGAGTCTCGGTGCACTATAATAATAAAATATTGAATTTAAGTTCCATCGATTTGTACTTAAGACGTATTTATATGGATAAGACATTGTGTTTGAATCTCAATACACCATATTGATGATATAATGATGGCTAAGGTAAACCAATATGTTTTTGGTGAAAGCCTTGAAATTTGTCTCATTGAATATGTTCCATTCTCGAGGTGAATGTGGTTTTAATACATCATATGTATGCCTCAATTTGCTCTTATAATAGCAATATGTTGAAAGAGGTTATAAGTTATCATAATTTGATACGCTTAAGGCATGATTATATTCCATTACAGAAGAATGAGAATTCTGATTATTATAAGCACAGATCCATTCCCTGGGTGAATGTGATAGTATTTAGTAAAGTTTATTAATATAAGCTTCCATTTGATTGGGATGGTATCATAACTCACCTCCGAAAGAGGCAGAATAACTAAGAGTTATTTTG
The DNA here is from genome assembly GCF_002878395.1 of Capsicum annuum. Taxonomy (NCBI): domain Eukaryota; kingdom Viridiplantae; phylum Streptophyta; class Magnoliopsida; order Solanales; family Solanaceae; genus Capsicum; species Capsicum annuum. The sequence goes on along the minus strand of NC_061111.1, from coordinate 162,234,302 downwards.
AAATCTACTAATAAAGTAGAAAATCTTAAATTTATTCATGTAACAGTAAATCTTAAATTTACTAAAGAAAAAAGTACATGTCACGAAAAATTGGAGTTTGCTAGAATAAAATGTAATACCCCGCATGTTTCTAAGCCAGGAAGTGAATAAGTATTCCTACGTACGAAATCTCCTATCCTGTGATTCATACTTGAGTACATGACTTACCATGAATATCCTAGTGATAGGATAACTTATGATGCATTAAACATATTCATATGAGTCACTTAAGGTAATACAAGTTAAGAGTTTTTGAATGCATCAAGTTTTAGTGTTCGATTTTGCAAGGGTCATCTTTAAACGATTATAACTTGATGTTAATGTGGTATTTTGGCTGATTTAGACCCACCAAATTATAGAGAATCGAATTAGCTTTCCAACGATACCAATTTCGCCTTAATCCAATACCCGAGCGAAAAGTTATGCCCATTTTCGTGAGAGACAGTAAGCATAGGCGATTGGTTAGGCGCCGCCTAACCCAAGCATAGGCGATTGGTTAGGCGCCGCCCAACCCAAGCATAGGCGATCACTTGGGCGCCGCATAAGCCAATTCCAAGTATCAAAAACACTCCGTTTTGAGTTATTTTAAAGGTAATTAAGTCTTTAAATACTCTTTAAATGTCCCTAAACTTAACCTTATGAAATATATAGCCTCTAAACATATTACAACCCTATTTTCATCTCAAAGCTCATCATCCAAGAGCACTAAAGGAGAAAAATAACTAGGGTTGCAAAACTAAGCTTGAAGATCCGATTTCAAGGAAATTCCTCCGTCAATCATCAAGAATCTTCCTTCTAAGGTATGCGTAGTGTTCATCTATGGATTCAATGCGTTCATAGAGTTCAAGAATCAATCTTTAAAATACAAAAACTTGGTTGATTATGGTGATATGATCATACCCATGTTGATGCTTGATTGTTTTCCTCTTTTTCATTATAAAGTATGATTTCTATATTGTTGGGTGTTGATGATCATGTTGTTGATATTGGGTGATTCCCAAGATGGAATCTTTATATGTTTTTTTGTGAATTCATGATATCATATGAGTTGGAAACATGTAAATTTAGTTGTTCATGATGTATAATTTGATGAATTCACCTATGCTTAAGATGTGCATGTAAGGTGTTTGATAAAATGCCTAAAGAACTAGAAAGCATGCAATATGACTAAATTATGACTAAGTGAAGGATTCATGATATGCCCTTACGTTTCAATGACTTCTATGTTGTTAATGTGCCTTGTAAATATTGTTGGAATACCCATGAACTATTCTTATGAGATTATGCTATGTTTACTTACAAATCCTACTTATGAACAAGATGTATGATAACCATGCAATCCACATGAACTTCTATGCTATTAGTATGTGTTGCCAATATGATTATGCAACGAACATGATATTAAGATTGTGCAAGTACTTCCATGTGATATGTAATCTTTTCCATGCAATATATTGTTGATAACCATGCTTAGTAAGAGATCCCTACTTATGATATTATAAATTATGGACTCTACTCTTATGATCAAGTTAGTCATGTGTGTCAGTTTCTTTCCATCGAGTCCTGGGGGTACTTGTACCCGAAAACTATAGCTGTGTGCCTAGATCCATGTCATGTTTCACGATATCCGAACTCAAGCTATGATTCCATAGACTTCAGTCAGTCATGTGACTCAAGAAAATCTCATGATCTTAGTCAGTTGTCAGATATCAGTAACATTTCGCCAGTCAACGAAATTCAGTAAGATCAAGTCATGCACAATCAGTTATTCATGTCCAGTCCCTCGAGATGGGAGTAGAGGTTAGCACCGAGTGAACCCAGGGATGGGAACTTACCCGCCAGTTCAGGCTGTGATTCTTAGTAGTAATCCTTGTGTTCCAGAACTACGTAGCCAGCGTAGGTTGAGACATCTTAACCCGTCAGCTCAGGGTTGATGAGGTGGTTTAACCCGTCAGTTTAGGGTTCCCACCGTTCTCATTGAGTACCCGCCAGATAAGAGTCACTCACAGTTGTCCTTATCAGTGGCGCGGTATTGACACCCCTCCAGTTGGAGCAGAGATTAGACCCCAGCTTAGCCATAACAGCATACATGGGGCATGTCGGTTAAACACTACTTTCCCACAATTTTAGTAACAGTCTCAGTAAAAGAACTCAGATAGTTCTTCAGATTTCAGTATGTACAGGACTGTCAGATATAGTCGTCCATGTCATCAGTTTCAGTATCAGTCAGGACAGTTATCAGTAAACCATGTATTAGCTTACAAGCCATGCTATCACGCATTCATGGTCCCAGTTTCTATATATATGTGTTTGCACTCCCACGTTCATATTAGTCAGTCAGTGTTGTTCATGCATGAAACCCTTTATGTTCAACCTACCTTCCTCGTATACTCAGTACTCCAGTTGTACTGATGTATTTGCGCTATGGTGCTTTCTTTTCATGTTACACCATAGGTTCCAAGACACGAGCTCCAGCCCAGCAGTAGCAGTAGGGTTCAGTCGCAGAGACACAGTGAGTCCTCATTGATTCGAGGACAATATAATCTGATTCATTTATTTATTCTTCAGTTCAGTTTTACGGAGTTAGTTGGAGACATGTTCCTTCAGCTCCTTATTTAGACAGTTTAGAGGCTTTCAGATTTACGTTCAGATTTAGTTGTTTTGGGTATTTTTGCCCACATGGTTTTATTCAGTTGAACCTTATGGCCTTACAGTTCTATGTATTCCGCATTATTATGTTATGATTTGCAGTATACAGGTACAAATATCAGTCATGGGTTAGATTGTGGTCCCTCGGGGTTATGAACACCGTGTAGCATTCCGGTTCAGCAAATGAGGGTGTTACATAAAAGTTTATAAATTGAGATGAACGATTGCGACATCCCAAAGATGTGCATACTGAGTTTTAAAAATATATTGAAGAATTAGAAAATTCTTCATTACTTGTAATATTGCTTTTCTCTTGATAAGTTGGTTAGACCAACTAATTTTGGGATAAGATTTCTTAAAATCTGAAAAGTATAAAAGGTAAAAAAGGGTCCATCACCTATCATGTGATTTATTAAGATGCATCAATAAGATGATCACATGTACATTCATTGTCAACCTATAGTTTGACATTCATAAAGTTGTTTGCTCAATAAAATTGAGTTAACAGCATAACTTTCAGATTGTGCAATCCAGACAATTCATCTTGATGATGATGGTTTGACATTAAATGCCTTCGATAAATAGCTAAATCATTGCTAATGAGAACAAAATTTCATGTGTTGGTCTGAAATATGATATGTTGCATACAATAACACTTGTATGCATTAGACCAATAGATTATGATTATTTCTTCCCTCTCAATTGGTTCAAGGTCATGAACCAAATATATATTCAATTGAAAAAAATTTAATGTGCGGTATACGATTAATACATATATCTTGATGCATAAAGATGGTTTCCTCAAAGAAGTAGAAGATGTATGTTAGTTTTTCTAACATAAGGGAGAGATTATAAGCAGCTATAAAATATGTTAGGAATTATCATCAAATCCTCATTCAAAAGATAATTCAAGTCAAATGCCGAAAATATCTCATATTTAAGCTGCAAGTGCTCCTATTTTGTGTTCGTGAAGGACAAAGTCTATGCATGCGTGAAGCGTGGTAGACCAATCGGTTCCGAATAAAATAATCCTTAAAAAGGATAAGGAGCAAACAATCATAATAAGAAGATAATGTGCTCTTGAAGAGCCTACGCCATAACACTTCATGAAACCTTATGAGAGGTGAGGTTCAGGTACTTGAAAACAATAAAGTGATGAGATCTCAAAATGTTATGTCATACTGTGAACCGATACGAAATGATATATCATCAATATCTTTGATACAATATTGGCGCAATATTGTAAAAGATTTTGAGGATCCGAATTCTACGTTTATTTAAGCATGCTGACGTAGAAACATTTATCAACTGACACGAAAGGTTGCATTTTGGTAAGTGTAAGAATTATTTGATTTGCAGACCAGACACTTGAAGATGTCACACTTGACATATTAGATATTGTCACTTGACAATAATCTATATGAAAATCCCTAAAGGAATCAATATGCCTGAAGTATATAAAGTTTTTGAGAAACTTGTTTATTATCAATATAAGGGATAAATTGATGGTTTGAATATTGTTGAAACTCTGGGAAAGTTTTCAAAAGCAATAATATTATTTGTTGAAATCAGAAATACGAAGTACTATATCTTAGTGCAATTGATGCACAATACTAATGTATCTTGCAAATACTATAAGGCCTGATGTAGCCTTTCCAGTCAATTTGTTAGCAAGATATATTTCTGTTCCTACTAAGAGACATCGAAATGGGATAAAAGATATGAGCTTAGTTTATTCTAAAGCTTCCAGTCCCGATTTTGTTGATTATGCTGATGCTGGGTACTTATTTAACCCGCGTAAATTTCGATCTCAAACATACAGTGTGTTTACATGTGGAAATACTGTCACTTCTTGGAGATATACAAAGCAGTCTATCGTAGCCACTTCATCGAATCATGCTGAGATAATAACTATTCATGAAGCACGTCGAGAATGTGTATGGTTGAGGTCCATGATAAATCTCATTTGAGAAAAATGTGGTTTGAAATAAAGTCCTCATGATTTTATACAGAGATAATGCAGCATGCATAACACATCTTAATGGAGGATTCATAAAAGGATATAGAATGAAACACAATTCATCAAAGTTTTTCTATATACATAAAAAGGGCAGCCCAGTGCACTAAAGCTACCGCTATGTGCGGTGTCCGGGAAAGGATCCCACCACAAGGGTGTATCGTATGCAGCCTTATCTTGCATTTCTGCTAGAGGCTGTTTCCAAGGCTTGAACCCGTGACCTCCTGGTCACCTTTTCTATATACATGAGTTACAAAAAATGGTGATATTAACGTGCAAAAGATTCATTTAAGTGACAATGTGGCTGATTTATTCACCAAGTCTCCTCCAATTGCAACTTTCAAGAAGATGGTACACAAAGTCGGGATGCAAAAATCCATTAATGTTCTCATTAGAGAAAGCAAATACGCGTTGTACTCTTTTTTCCCTTTCAAGGTTTTGTCTCACTGGGTTTTCCTTGTAAGTTTTTTAATGAGGCAACCTATATGCGTATTGGTAGAGATGTGTACTCATAAACTAGGAGTAAATTCCCCTATAAATAGAAAGATTTCCTTCATTGTAAATCATATTCAAAGATCCAAGAGACTCCTTCAAGAGAAATAACAATTACTGTCTCTATTTTTCTTCTCTATTATTAGTTATTTCATAACAATCTTGAAAATATCCTTGAATATTTACAATAGAAATTTTGACTTATTGGTTGAGGGAGGAGGGGGCGGTTTTCGTAGAATCCTAACAAATCCCCAACAATTCCTGGTCGACTATATCCTTATTCCATAAAATCATAAATATATAATTAAAATATTAATTAAATTGATAAAACCAACTTAATCCCTATCACTTTCAAAAGTCCAAATCCATTAAAATGGAATCACATAAAAATATCGAGAGAAAATATATATTAGATTTATAGTACGACACTTTTGACCATTTGGGCACCAGATCACCTCTTCTTGATTGATACAGAATATGTATGCCACAACTATATTCTCGTTTAACTTCAAATAGAATCAAATGGAAAAAGGTTTTATCTTTTCCAAAACAAATATAAAGCTTCTATGATCCAAATTCCATGCAATAATAATTGACATGTCACATGCTTTGTTTTGGTTTTCTATCAATATCCAATATTTATACTTGAGTATGATTAAAGTTAAATTTACATTGAAAAATTCTACATTAAAACTAAAACGCTTTTTAACAAAAATAACTTTATATTCAAGAAAAATTTGAATTCAAAATATCTAATTAAGAATAAATAATTACTTACCACTCCGTCGACAATACTTGCGGTGACATGTCACATGCTTGTATGACCCGACAAGGCCATTTGCTCCAACAAAATCTTTGCTTGCTTTAAGGGGACAATTGTTCAGTACTCACTCTTTTTTTGTGGATGACTACAAAAGTTTGAATGCATTGAAATTTGACCATTCCCGTATCTTTTTGTTTCACTTTCTCCAACTTCCTCTCACGTTTCCTTCCTTTTTAAATAACTAGGTTAGCATCAATTATCTGACACGTGTAACATTAATTATTTAAAATTAAATTATTTTATTTATTACAGAAATTTTTAACAAAATATAAAAAATTTAAATCACTTTTCAAAAATACTTCACACTTTAATATAATAATATAAATATAAACATATATTTTAATGTAAGCACATATATACTTACAATACCTCTTTTTCTTGTTGTCAGTGGCTGAAAGAGACACATGAATATGAACATATTTGTGATACGATTTTTTTATATATATATTTAAAATCTTTCCTTCTTTTTAAAGTCAAATTTTAACAAAATCATTGATTACATTGTTATTGCGTACTTAAAACTTTCAAAATTTGATACTTCTTAAATTTTTCTTATTCTAACGTTTTCATATTTACTAGCATAGTGTACATGCTTTGCACGTGTGTCTTGCTCGATCAATGAAAGTATATTCATAATAATTTTTAAATATAAATAAATAAATACTGTATCAAATGTTTAATATTGTCTGTTGTATCTCAACTAATCTTTTTCACAACGAAAAAAAATAAAGTTAATTTGAAATTCAAAATTGTAATTATACCACGTAAATTAAGACGAAAAAAATCATTTGAAAAATTATAAATCTCTATACATTAGCTTCAACTTATAGAAGTATAGACTTGAATTATGGCACGGTGTTTGAAATATCTCATCGAATGTTTATATATTTTTAGACTTTCATTCAAAGAACCCCACGATGTTTGAAACATCGGGGCATAAAATTGTTAACAAAATCCAAAAATTAATGAATTGATTATATCAAACTAACGCACAATAACGAAATATAAGGTAGAGTTGCATTTTGTCGTTACTCTGCGTAACCAAATTCAACATTTAACTATAAATTTATATGTTGAATTCAATAAATAAGTTTAATTAAAGATTTGACTTTAATACTAAAAAATAATATACCAAAATTTAAGTAAATAACATAATCAAGACCAAGTCACAATTAAACAAAGAAGAAAAGAGATAAACCTTTAATTTTCTTGGCTATTTTATTCAGCGACAATGTGCTTGGTTCGTCCATTTTTTCATCAAAATTTTCACCTGAAAGAGAAACACACGGGAAAATTCATTGTAATACATTATTAATTATGTATAATTTATATATAATCTTTAAGATCATTAATTAAAAAAACATAAGAAAGATAGAAGTAGAAGAAGATGCCTGTTTCTTGTTAATTTTTATTCAAAATATTACTTAAATAGAATTTGTAGAAATTACCTTTTATGTAAGTTAAAATTCTAATTGATTTAGAAGTGTTAATTTATATATAATCTTTGAGGCCATCAATTTAAAAAAAAATTAAGAAAGATGGAAGTAGAAGAAGATGCATGTTTCTTGTTAATATTTATTCAAAATATTACTTACATAAAATTGTAGAAATTAATTTTTTATATAATGTAAAATTCTAATTGATATAGAAGTGTCAAATACTATAATTTAGATGAATTGAATTTAAAAGTTCTAAATATATTGTGTATAATTTAATTAGGAAAGAATTCAACAAGTAAACTTTTTTCGGTATAAATATTAAAAAATCAAGAAAAATAGAAGTAGAAAAAGATGCATGCTTCTTGTTAATTTTTATTCAAAATATTACTTAAATAGAATTATAGAAATTATTTTTTTTAATGTAAAATAAAATTCTAATTAATTTAAAAGTGTTAAATACTATAATTTAAACCAACTGAATTTAAAAATGCTAAATATTTTGTGTATAATTTAATTAGGAAAGAATTCAATAAGTAAAATCTTTTTTTTGTATAAATATTAACTACAATCATGTTGAGCTTATAAACGAAAACGTATTCCACATATGCTGAAGATTAATTATTTAAAAACTTTACCTTGTATTTTAATATTTCTTATTTATTAACTTTTGTTGTAACTCTTACCGTATATTTTAGGATTCATTAATAATTTTTTTAATACCGCTTATCATATACGACTCCTTAATTTTTAATATTATAAAGATAATAATTAATTAATAATTTGAAAAAAAAGAAGGTAAAATAACGGTTTTGTCTAAAGCGGAGACTTTTAATGAAGGGTAAGAAATTCAAATCACTTTTCTAAAGGTCTTCATACTTTTAATATATTATACATTTCTAAATTTTTCAAATCTTCTTAAAAAATCAAATTTAGTTGATTTAGAATTTTTAAACTAATGAAAAAAGTATTAGTTGTTATTAATTCTGATGGTTTTTAATAAGGAAAGGTTTTACCATAAATATATTTAATTAATTTTCAACTCTTAAATATTAGAAAAAAATGTTGAAAAAATGATTTTATCTAAAGTAAAGACTTTTAATGAAGGACAAAAATTTCAAACAATATTTCTAAGACCCTTCATACTTTTAATATATTAAACATTATTATAGATTATAGATATATATTATAGATAATAAACATCATTTCATCTCTAAGTTGTTCTCTCAATTTACTTCATGACAATAAGGTATACCTTTTAACATTTAAGACCCACAAGTATAAGTATTATATCTTAAATTCACCATAAAAGTACTTTTCCATCTCTTCTTGATCTCAAAATCAAATTCACCATTCCATTAAACGTTACACTTTATTTAATTTTGATGTATTATCTTGTAATATTTTTAATGTCATTGGAAAAAAAATAATTATTCTTCTATCAAAAACTCTCTCAATTGTACTATTCTTCTCACCATCTTGACCTTTATTTTCTTAAGCATTGTTATGATAGTTTTGTATCTTGCCCTCAACATCCATGAATTAAAGCTTTCAGCTATATTGTTACCAACACTATCACAACAATTATGATATTTGAAGTACACCTTAGATCACTTTTTTATGTTATAATACAGAAAGTCATCACATATCTTACCCACTAACATCTTCATATGATCCACATTTTTTGTCAATTCTTACTCATATGTAGACTTGACATACTTTAAAAAACAGTTTCTTCTTTCAATACTTTTTCAATCTTTGAATCAGTTGGTTAGAATATGTCTAGCACACATTCTTTATTCTGCATTTGACAGTAACTCTGAAATCGCATTATCAAAACCCTTGAACAAATAAAATATGTTATGAACATAAATATAAAATAATTTTTAAAATAAAAAATATAAAAATGAGTATGAGAAAATAAATGATGCTACCTTGTGCATTTCAATAATAGTAGTCACTTCAAACCCATCTTCAAGCACAAGATCATTATTCACAAGTCGAACAAATCATCTCCAAGTGAATATATTTTCAACTTCAACAATTGTCCCGACTAGTGATAGCATTTGATGATTCTTATTCTTACGAACAACCAAAAGTAATTCATATTTACAGACACTTTTTAAAGAACAACCTCCAAACCCAATACATCTCCTGACACTAGCTTTGAATGCTTTCTTCAAGCATCAAAACATATGTAAAAAATGATTGCAATTGTTTTCTTTTATCTTTAAAAGTTTTTCCATTAAGCCTTATTATATATGTGTTATTGGGATGGATCTTTAGGAGTTCATCCCTATAATTCCAAAAAAAAAAATTAAACTCTTCTACATGATTATTCATAATGTGTTGCAACACGATGTTTCTAGTTTCTTGTCTCAATCCTCCTTATATACGCCTCCAATATTTTTTCACTAATTCTTGAAATTAATAAACATTAATGTCAAGTTTTGAAGTAATTCTGTCCTTGTACCTCTCTGTTAAGTACTTAGAATTCACATATTTGTTCTTTATTGCGACATTACAGTTGTGCACTGGAATGCACTTCTTAACTTGAAATCTTTAGTCCTAAAATCCTGGCTTGCAAACAGTAATCATGAACAACCATCTACATACTTTACTCTCACCCTTTTTGGTTCATTCACAAACTTATCTACCTCTATATGTTTTTGAACAATATACTTAGTAAAAGCTTTTCTAAGCTCATCAACATTTACAAAACAAAGCTCAAGCTTCCAAACTATTTAACTTACAAGTAGGATCAAACAAAATCCTCTTATAATTTTTTTTGTTCTTCTTACCTTTCCTGCTCTTCTAGCAGGTTGTTTAAACTCATCATCCCCATAATTATCCTCATCAAAATCTCTTACTTCAAAGCTTACTTCTTCATTTGAATCAATGTATGACTCATCTTCGGATCTTGCCCCCTAGATTATTTTTTTCCTGGGTAAAATTTCATCATATCCCAAACCAATTCTTTTTTCTTACCTAAACTAACAATTTTTGTTCTAGGCTTTTTTTTCCTCTTTTTTTGTTTCATCGAATCTTTTTTTTTACAACCCTCTTTTGTTTCCTCAGAATTCTTACCTCCTCATGAACATCATTATCATACTCATCATCTTCACCTTCATCAAAGAAGTCATAATAATCTAAATTTTCACTAAATTCAATTTCACTTTTTCTGATGAAATAATTGAGACATCTGTTTTAGTGAAAAAACAGTCTTATTTAAATTCTGCTCAACACTAGTAGAAAACCACTCAAGTCCTCACCTCTAGCACCACCACCATCACCTCCTAAGTTTTCTCCCCTAGTAACAACATCACCATCATCTAAGCCTCACCAGTAGCAGAAACACTATCACTACCACCATCAAAGTTTTCACTAACAGTAGTAACTTGAGGTGTTGCAGACTCTACAAAACCCTTTTAAAATCCTAAATCCCACTACCCCCAAGTCTTGTCTGGACTCTTTATCAAAAGTAGCACAAGATTTTTCTTTCATATGGGGGACATATTTAGTGGCTAGTGAAATCATGATAATCTCTTCAACCAAATGTGTCATATATAATTCAGTAATATCTTCACTTTTAAGTTGAGGTACAATACATAAACTGTCTCTATCACATGTTGTTTTTACTAAATGATTTATTTTAGGAGGTCTAATATACATGAGAAATGGTTATACCCAATTTTCTTTGCAAAACCAACAAATTCAAATTAAGAAAATTTACCTACATTGACATCGAAATAGTTAACAACAATACCTCCATGATACTTATATGAAAATTTTATTGTAATTTTTCATCATGGTGGAACCTTAAGGTAATATACGCAATATTCATGGTTAATCTAAAAAAGAATTAAAAAATATGAGTTTTAAATCAACAAATCTAAATTTAGAATTTTTCAAGACAAAATTCTTAAAATCAACTAATAACAATAGAAACAACAAATAACCACTCAGGTTGTAAAATTTCATCTAGGATCTTGATAGAAATCATAGATAATCACAGAAATTAATTAATTTAAAGTGAGATTGAATGAAAGCGTGTTAGAGATGCGGTTTAGAAAGTTTAGGAAAAAGTGAAAAGACAAATGACGTTAGTTTTAGAAATTGGGGGTATTTGTTAAGTGTGGATCGAGTTATAACGTGGACAAATAAAAAAGGCGCATATTTAATAACACCTAAATTTGACTTGGGTTGGGCTACAAAGGGTGTTATTTAATACAGTTTTAAAGATGTTAAGGAAAGTAAATAAATGAAAGTTTAGTTTAAGGGTTAAAATAAATTGAGATGAAAAGTTTGTGGGTAAAATGATGTCTTTTTTTATATTGACTAGTTTGAATTTAGACCACTGTCATACCTTCAAAATACTTTTGTAATGCTTGAGTAAAATCAAAATTATTTTCAAATATTCATTGTTAAGTTAAACTAATAGAAATAAATTAAAAATCCAAAGTTAAGATGGCTAACTTATGACTTATGCTTATAAATTGTAAGTTCCTCCAAACAGATAAAATAGGGTTAGTTGATTGGCATTTAGGGCGTGCTTGGTAGGATTTAGAAATTTTGTTTACAAAATAAGCATCAAGGTGTATGTTTTATACTTTTGGGGAGTATAATTATTAATCATACATTGTATAAAAAAAGGGTCAAATATATCCTTGAAAATATAGAAAATGGTTCCTTCCACCTTTGAGCTCTAAAATACCATTTCATCCACCTATATGACTCCATTTACCTTTCCCCTTAATGAAAATTTTTAAAACAATGTATTTCATTTAATATGTGGGAGTTTCTTATTAGTTAGAATTTATCATCTGAGAAATAATTAGGCTAGCTAACTTTTTCCCAGATCAATGACTCTTTTAACTTTTAAAGTAACATTTCAACATAATACGATGAACTTTATGTGGCTCAGAAGATTTGTACTTAAAATTTAAAAATCAATTTCAACGGTATCACAATAGACCAAAATAAAAATAATGACAAAGTTATGCTTGATAATCACCGAATTCTCTTTGCTAAAGTGCGAGTTATGCTTTATAATCACCTAATTCTCTTTGCTAAAATTGGGAAAAGGCTAGCCTTTTAGGCATTAAAGAAATTTAATTTTGAAACAAAGAGCAACCTAAATGTCTAAAAGGTTATACCGTCGAATAACATTATGGGGCGATAATGTTCAAAGAAACTAGCAATTCGCTCCACCGAATTCACTGTTGCTAGACTCTTGTTAGTGCTGGTGTTCCCCGAAGTTGATAAAGTTGCAAATGGAGTGAATTGCTGGGTCAGTTTGGTGGGTTGGATTTTGGTTATTTGAAAAGATTATTTAAGTTTTTAATTAGGAAAAAGGGTCAAGTTCACCCCTTTATTTTGAAAAATATACCCTTAGTCATACTTTTAGGTCAAATTTATGCTCATTGTCATATTTTGGACTCAAATTTATGCATTTATTTTTAAAAATTGACTAAATACACTCTTCGTCATACTTTTGAGCCAAATTTACCCTCGGTGTCATACAAGGTTATATTTATCCTCGTTGTTAATAAACTTTTCACTTGTACATTTTCTTTAATCGGAAAGCTCAAATCAATGTTAAATGATCCATTTTTTAAAAATAAACATATCCTAATCTAACCTGCACGATCCAACCCACAAAAAATACGTAAATAAAATATTCCTTCCTCAGTTCTATTGGTCAAATTTTTTCGATGAATAGAGCTGATAAATATTTTTGTTTATGTTTGCACTAATGCAGATTCATTTTTCACAAGTTATGCACCGACAAATATCAAATAGCTTAATCTTATTGAAAAAATTTGACCAGTAGAACTGAGGGGGTATATTTATTTGTGTCCTTGGGTCGGGTTGGGCGGGTTAGATTAGAGCATTTTTATTTTTGAAAAATGAGGCATTTAACATTGATTTGAGCTTTTCTATTAAAGGAAGGACACATATAAAAAGTTTCTTAACAACAAAGGTAAAGTTTGATCTCAAAATATGACGAAGGCTATATTAGTCATTTATTCAAAGTAGAGGGGTATATTTGGCCCTAAAATATGACAACGAGGATAAATTTAACCTCAAAGTATGACTAAAGATATATTTAGCCAATTATTTAAAATAGAGGGCTAAATTTGACCCTTTTTTCTTTTAATTAATTAAATTCCAACCACTAAAAAACTGTCACGTATTAAATAAAAATACTAATTATTTTTTCAAAAAATTCTGTTAAGGTTAAGGGTAAAATAGATCATATATGTGGACGAAAAGGTAGTTTAGAACCTAAATACGATAGAAGAATATTGTCACGATGTGAACCAGGGGTTTGCCATAAAGAACATCACAAGTCCGCCGAGGACCGGAGACCACTCCCATTTCCTAGTCAACAGAGCATAACACACACTAACATAGACTGAAGTCCGAACATATAACAAGAAAGAGTAACATAAGTTTAAAGATTCTAAGTATTACAATAACCACTGATATCGATAACCAATAACAACTACCAATACAACAACTAAGTCCACAGTACCCACAAAGCCTCTAACAAAATCAAACACAAATAAAGTGTCGGAACATGTCCTCAACTATAGCAAAAACAAGTCTGAAACAAAGTCTAAGACAGAAGAAACCAAAACATGAAACGAAGTCTTCTAAAGGATGGAAGCTCACCACTTCAAGTCAACTCTCGAACTATCCACGAACACCTGATCACTGTGCAGGAAAGGTAGAAGAATTTTTAGCGCCTGCATCACGTGGGAATACAATGTCTGGAGACAGTTAGCGGTTGAACCGCTAGCATGTAACTCGGGGATAAGGGATAAAATAATGCCATGAGTAATAATTCAAAATCAGTCAAATCCAATGCACCTCATCAAATGCAAATATATATCTATCACATACCGAGTAGGGAACATGGCTTAGTATGAACTTTTAAAATCTTAACCTGAATTGTGTAGAATAATCGTCATAATAAAGGTACCCACGAGCTACATGGTCCCAGATCTCTCTCTCTCTCTCTCTCTATATATATATATATCACATGCTGGGGTAGGAAACATGGCTTAGCATGAACTTTTATAATCTTAACCTGAATTGTGTAGCATAATCGTCATAATAAAGGCATCCACGAGCTACATGGTCCTAGCTCTCCCCCAACTGGAAGGGCCCCAGTGCATGTAGCCGCACGAAACAGAGGATAATCATATGTCATATGCCTAATGGGGAGCTCGAACCTCCCGGCATAACTCAAAGGTGACTTAAGCACCAATTTATATAACATAGGGGCCTCAAAATTCTCAATCATATAATAATAATAATAAGAGGGACTCAAACCTTTCGGTCATTTAGACCCCACGTCGGCTAACGTGGTTTTCAGTGTTTGTCCCTCGGGAGCTCCACTTTCATGGTCCGACTACATAATCTGCTTTTAAGCCGCTCAATTGAAATCTTTAACACATATATCCATTTTTGGGAACCGATTATGTATTTAGGCATTCCGTTGGTATCATGATATCAACCCCACTTGCAAGTTCATTATCATGTCACAATCCATTAACCATCACACAGGGGAAATTATGACTCCTTAGGTTCAATTAACATTCACACGAGGAATCTCCATACCCCAAAGTTCAATAAAATCATACCATGGTTCATTAACCTTTTATTCCAATGCATTAGTTTAAGTGAGCAAGTCAAAACATGTGACTAAGCCATGTATCATTATCAATTTCATATTTAGGTTAAGGGAACTCAATTTCTAAAATCATATGTCCAAGAAAAATTCATCACAATTGGGGAAAACATAACCCCTTTGATTATTCACCAATTTCATGCACCCACAAGTTCAAAACTGTTAACAAAGCATGAATAATTCATAATAAACCATGAAAAATCAATTTAAGAATCACTTATGTCAAAGCCCTCAACCATATCAAAACTCTTGTTCAAATTCACAAAATTAACCATGTATATTCATGCAGTTAATAAAAATAAGTTAAAGGTAGAGTCACATGCCTGAAATATCCAAGATTATGGAGAGAATTCAACCCTTGAAGCTCTACTTGACCAACTTCTTGAAAACCCTAAGTATTGATGCTTGAGAGGATATGAGAGAGAATAGAGTCTATTTGATGTGTGTTATGGATGAAAATAGGTCCCCAAGTATGTTTATAGGTCGTGGAATATTATTGGAGAAGGAGGAAATGTCTAAAATACCCTCAATAAAAGCTTAAAAATAAGCTGCCAGTCGTTACGAGTGACTTTACGATTTGTAGGGTCACCCTACGACTCTTTTCACCTCAGTCGTAGTCTAGACAGTACCACCAACACTGGTCTGGTTATGAAAAGCACCTTACGGCTTGTAATGAGTCCATACGACTCATTACGTACTAGTCGTACTCAGAGCAGAATACTTTGAACATCATACTAGTCACCTTACGGAAAGGACTATACGAGTCATTTAGAGTCCTTACGACTCGTAACTGGGCACGTTGCGATTGGGTCCTATGACCCGTAATGACTCCCTACGACTCGCAAGAAGAGTCGTAGTCAAGACAGTAAGCTCAGAACTCATAATTTTTCAGGGACCAACACCTGAAGTGTTTCAGATATTTTAGAACCATTTTTCAATTCTTAAAAGGTATAGGGTATATTTTACCCTTTTTCGTATATTATATATCATACAAGTGCATAATGATGTGATTTGACTATTCTTATTATTATTATTATTATATATTATTGAGAAAATGGGTAAATTTATCCCTCTACTTTGATAATCAGGCTAAATAAATTTTTCATCGTACTTTGGAGTCAAATTTACCCTTATAGTCATACTTTGGACCAGATTTACCTCTTTACTTTGGAAATTTGGCAAAATATACCCTTTGTCATATTTTGGGGTTAAATTTATCCTCGTTGTGAATAAACTTTTCACATGTACCCTTTCTTTAACATAAAAGCTCAAAATCAATGTTAAATGCCATATTTTTTAAAGATAAAACACATCTTAATCTAACTTGTTTGATCTAACCCACACAAAATATACAAATAAATATACCCCTCCCTCAGTTCTATTGGTTGAATTTTCTCAACAAATAAATATAATTCTCTTTCAACGTGCAACGCAAGTAGGCTGTTTACAAATGAACAAAAAAATAAAATGGAATGAGATAACGCAAAGGCATGGAACTAAAGAAAATGTCTATTACAAACTGAGCTCCTCTTTCAATTATGTTCAAATTTCAAATTTAGTTTGAAATTCTATGTGCATGTAGATTCTAGAATCAATGGATAAGTTTTCTAAGCAAATGACATGATGAAAAATTTATGTAGATCCAAATTGTGCATAGAGACATAAGATTGAAGAAATGAAACGATTGGCACATAATAAGACCTCTTAACTCAATCATTCAGAAAAATATCGAATGGGCTTAATATGTTGGATTTGACTGTC
Organism: Capsicum annuum; assembly: GCF_002878395.1. NCBI lineage: Eukaryota > Viridiplantae > Streptophyta > Magnoliopsida > Solanales > Solanaceae > Capsicum > Capsicum annuum. The sequence goes on along the minus strand of NC_061111.1, from coordinate 162,217,386 downwards.
AAGTGTCATTTTCATGAGCTCTGCACTGATGCAGATCTATGAACCGAGGGAGGTATCATTGATGAAGATCCATTTTTCATGAGCTATGCTATGATAAATATCCAATGGCTTAATCTCGTTAGAAAAACTTGACCAACAAAACTGAGAGGAATATATTTGTTTGTGTTTTTTTTGTGACTCGAGTTGGGTCAGACGAGTTAGATTATGGTGTGTTTTATTTAAATTAACATTCATTTGAGCTTTTCTATTAAAGGAAGAGTACATGTGAAAAATTTTCTAATAACAACGGTAAATTTGATCCAAAGTTTGACATCAAAGATAAATTAACCTCAAAGTATGACGAAGAATATATCTAACTAATTTTTCAAAGTAGGAGGGTAAATTTGACCCCAATGTATGACATCAAGGGTATATTTGACCCATAAATATTTCGATAAATTTTTAAAGTAGAGGAATGGCTCCAAAGTATGATTGTGATGGTAAATTTGGCTCTAAAATATGACGAATGATTTATTTAGCCAATTTGTCAAATTAAAGGGGCAAATTTGACCCTTTTTTGAATAATATATAATTATAAAAAATAGTTGATTCACGTCACTATGCACTTGTATAATATACAATATACGAAAAAAAGGGTCAAATATACCTTTCAAATATTGAAAAAGGTCCTAAAATAGTCTCCTTCCACATTTGGGCTCTAAAATACCCTTTCATCTGCCTATATGATTTTATTTTAGGAAGAACTTCACTACAGACAACTTAGACCCCTCCTAAATAACTTCATGGTCTAAATTTTACTAGTTACATTATATAGATATTGGTTAGTGACCAAATATATTTAAGGCCTATTTATACAAATGTAATTAATATTAATTAAAAAGGAAAGGAAGAGTAATTAATGTCCATTATTATCTCCAACTTTCCCTAGCATTCTTCTTCTATAATTGATTATTTAGGCTCATACATAACAGAAAACGTTGCTTATTCTCTTCAATACTTGATCGTTTATTCTTCTATCATAATTGATTATTTTTTTAATACAAATGTATACAATCCAATTATACTTTATACAACTGAATTTTAACTAATGGCTTAAGTCATCGACAGACCCCTAAACTTGTTTGAAGATTTCACTTGAGCACCTCAACTCACGCTTGTACCAATTGAACACCTCTACCCCTCTGAATTTAAATTACCTAAAAACTTTTCTGAAAATCAGTTAAAAATATAAAACATGTGTAATACACTCACGATGACATGAAAATTTAATGAATCAAATAATGACACATGTCGTGTGAGTTTAAAAAATTATTTTAAAATATTTTACGTAGTAACTTAAGAAAAAAGTTATTTTTAAATTTTAAAAAATACTAAGCCTTGGTCTTGTTCACCCCCATAGTCTTCTTCATCTCACCTATTTTAACTACTACTTACTTATAAGTTCAAAAAAAAAAATCGACCCTCACTCTCCCCCCCAATCTGGCCTTCTTTATCTTCTTGTCAGCTCTTATTTCATTTTCTTCCGTATTTTAAATCTCTTCTCATTTTTTTCTGCTTTTTCTAATCTACTGTTCTTAATTTTGAATTTGATTTATACTCGAGTTTGATTTGGTAGAAGAGATGGAGAATAGAGAGAAAGATGTGGTAGAAAATCACCGAAATCGCTGCAACCTCATATGTCAATTCAGCCATCGAGAATAACTTTAGATTTGTATTAATTGTGTCGAAGAAAATGGTGTTTCACCGAAATTTATTTTGACCAATCTGAGCTTTTCATTTAATGAACTTTTCGACAATCATAATGAAATTGTCAGTCAACTTTTATAATTTTTTATATTTTGATTGGGGGACTTTGTTTATTTGGTACTTTTTCGGTGAAGGTAACAACATGAAATTTTGATTTTGGAGCTTGTGATTGAAGAGAGTAAGAGTTGTGGAAGATAGTGAAGGGGATCTTTAATTAAAAAAAAAAATATTTTTGTGTTTTGCTTTTTATTTTGTTGAAATGTCATTTTTTAGTTGGTATTGTAAATATTTTTTTCTAGCTTCACGTGTTCCTAAAATGTGTATTACATTTATAGTGTTATGTCAGCAAAAAGTGTTTAATAGGTGCATGTTTTGAGTAATACAAGTGTTCAATAGGTACAAGCGTGAGTTGAGGAGCTCAAGTGATATCTTTGAATAAGTTTAGGGGTATGTCGATAACTTTGGTCTTAACTAAATGTATATTACAATTGTATATACAAACACATTAGAATTTTATAATTCTAATGTATAATATTTACATATGTATATCAATGCTCTATTATATAAACGTATAATATTATACATATACAATTAAATAAAGAAACATATACATATAAGATAAACACATTTGTATAACATATGCATACTATGTATTGAATAAACACATACATATGTAGATCAACACTATATTGCATAAATGTAGAATCATATACATATACAATTAAACGATAGCGCATTTGTGTATTAGGATCCTAATGTGTTGATACTTATTCTAATTTGTAATACACCATAGATAAAATTAATGTATGTATGTTGAAACAGTTATACTTACACACATATGTATACACACACACACACACACACATATATATATATATATATATATATATATATATATATATATATACACACATATTTTATGCATAATGTATATATGAACCAACGCATAACTAACAAACACACACACACACACACACACACATATATAAATGCATATGTATATGTGTACCAACATAGAACAAACTTGTATATATATATCCATAAAAGAATATACATCCTATACATTCATATGTATATAAAAATATATAAATTTAAAAAGTACAATACATACCCACATACAAAAACATATGCAAATCAGAATAAATACAATTAATTCACCTATATACAATCATCAAGTTCACTAAAATTGGATCAAATATTCAATTATGAAAATAATTCATCAAGATTTATTTTGTAAAATTGACACTAATATATAATTCGATTTTCAAACTATACATTCTTTTCTATGAAACTTTCAGAAAATTGAGATGAATCAAAAGACGTTATATCTATGACTAAGAAATGCTCGAATTGATTAAAATTTGTCTCAAACATTCAATTGAATATGAGGTCAGAAAATTAAGATGATTCCACCCTAAACACAACCACTATCTCCGCATCACTATCCGCTCTTCTCTTCATCTTTGCCCTCATCGGTCATTCTAATTGGACTAATTGAGTGGTGGTAAGTGGTGGCTTTGATGGCGGTGTAGTACCGGTGACAGTGGTAGCTACGTTGGAAGTCGTTAGTCTTTTTCATCTTATTCATTGAAGTAGAATTGGACCGCCTTATTCTTGAAATTCCATTTTATGAAGTACAAAAAAGATTCAACCTTTTTCAATTATTCAAATAAAAAATTTCTAAAAATTGAAATCCATGAAAATTAGTATAGAAAAATTGAAAGTTTTATGAGAAAATGTGGCAGAAAAAATTGAGTAAAGTGAAGTTAATGTGAAAACAGAAAGTTATTGGTCATAGATTTAGGGTAGATTATTTGTATACTAGGACCCACATAAAAAATAGTTGTAAAACTAACAAATAATCATGTAAGTTAATTATTTTAAACCTTAACCATTTCAGATAATTAACGACTTATTTTATGTATGGAATATAATTTTTCGTTTATTCTACCCTTCTCCTTAACTTTTTTTTTTTTTTAAAAAATAATTAGTATTTTCATTTAATATGTGACCGTTTCTTATTGGTTGAAATTTAATTAATTAAAAGGAAAAAGGGTCAAATTTAGTCCTCTATTTTTAAAATTGACTAAATGTACCCTTAGTCATACTTTGAAACCAAATTTATCCTTGATATTATACTCCGAGGTCAAATTTACTTTGTTGTTAAGAAATTTTTCACAAATACCCTTTCATTAATAGAAAAACCTAAATCAACATTGAATGTTGTATTTTTTTAAAAATAAAACACATCCTAATCTAATTCGCCTGACTCGACTCGAGCCACAAAAAAGACACAAATAAATATACCCCCTCAGTTCTACTGGTCAAAATTTTCCACCAAGATTAAGCCATTGAATATTTGGTAATGCATAACTCATGAAAAATGTATCTGCATTAATGCAAACACAAACAAAAATATTTATCAGTTCTGTTCGTTGGAAAAATTTGACCAAAAGAACTAAGGGAGGGATATTTTATTTGTGTCTTTTTTGTGGCTCGAGTTGGGTCAGGATAGTTAGATTAGAGTGTGTTTTATTTTTAAAAAATGAGGCATTTAACATTGATTTAAACTTTTCTATTAAAGGAAGAGTACATGTGAAAAGTTTTTTAACAACGAGGGTAAATTTGACCCCAAAGTATGATTAAAGGTATATTAGTTAATTTTCTGAAATAGAGGAGTAAATTTGACCTCAAAATATGACATCGATGTAAATTTAACATCAAAGTATGATTAAAGATATATTTAGCCAATTTTTTAAAATAGATGAGTAAATTTGATCCTTTTTCCTATATTATTCTATATACAATTATGTTAATTGTAATCCTGAATATGTACAAGGTCCAAAATTATGTTCTATTAAATTTTCAGGACGAATTTCATAAATAAGTATATATATATATGCTTAACTTTTTTAGACAGTATGAATAATTATGTAAAAGTCCCCAATTTTTTTCCAATAAAATATATCACAAGTTAAAGGCGAAGTTTTTTCTTCGAGTAGAAATTGCACATGATTAGTCAGTTATGACCCTATTTAAATTATAACTGTATTTAGTTTTGTAGCCAAAGCTAACAACTTAAGACTAAAGTCACTGCTTCTTTCTCCTCATCTTTTTTTCTTTTTTTGGCGAGGGCGTGGGGGCATGGGGGATGGGTTTGCAAATAGAAAATACATACGTCAATAATGGGTGACTTTAGATTTTTAATCCCAATAAGAAAAATCTTTAAAGACTAGCCTTCTTCCTTTTAAGTATAGTATAAGTATAATTTTGTCCCTCGACATTTCAAATATTTTTTAACTTTCATACTTATATGTCTCTCAAATTCTATTTTTATTTTTATTATTTTTCACTTTTTTATTTTTTCTTTAATTTTATTTTCATGTTTTAATTCGTTTGTCTCAACCTTTAATTTTTTCTCTTTTTTCTCTTTTTTTAATTCATTTGTCACAACCTTTATTTTTCTTTTCTTTTTGACTTTTATCATTTTTTTTCCTCATTTTTTCTCAAAATTTATTTTAATTTTTTCCTTTCATTTTTGTTTTTCTCAATTTTTTAAATTCTTTATTTTTTTCTTAATTTTTATTTTTTTCTTGTCTTTCTTATTTCTCAATCTTTTTTTTTTTTTTTTCTTTTTCTCTATTTTGTTTGTTCTCTTTTTTCTTTTTTCTCAACTTCTATTATATTTTGCTAATAAATAAAAAATTAGA
>NC_061111.1:162181513-162208930 GCF_002878395.1 Capsicum annuum | reverse complement strand
ACCTACACCTTATTTTAAAACTCTTTTGTCACCTGTGGCCCAAACCCCCTTGTAACTTTATAAAACCTAAATTTTGAAACTAAACAGTAATGAAGATTAAATAGCACATTAAAACGTACAAAGATGGATTGGAATCTATCATTTGACTTGACAATCATGTCTAAAGTTTGGGATGACAAAGTTAAATTTTAGTTCAAATTACATAATACCACACCTTAATTTATCACTATTACTTAAAATCCCAATCGTATAAAATAATTACAAAAATTTATTTTTTTATTTTCTCCTCTAAACATCCGAATACATTACAACAACTTCCTTTACTCGAATTCACGCATGCACACATAATTCACGATAGAGTTCTGTCCTTCCTCCATCAACCAACAATCATCTCCTTCATCGATTTCCACCATCATCTCCCTCATTCTATCATTTTTTTTTGCTCATTTTAATCAATTGACACAACAAACAATATTCTTCTCCTCCCTCAAACACACACCCATTTTAATAAATTTGAATCACGATACGATATAAAATGCGAAAACAAAAATGAAGTACGAAAATCGAAAGATAATAAAGAAAATTTAAATAGATAAACAAAAAAAGAGGAAACGTAGCAATCAAAGTTATATTAAACCAATGACCTTTGAAATTTAATCTAATACATGCACCTAGCTCCTAATTGAGAAAAAAATTAATCTACTCATAACCAAAGTTTTCTAAATAAAGTCAACAAAACTCCCAATAAGCTAAAAACACTATCAAGTGTAAGTTTCATTCAAAATAATCTAAAGCCTAAGAAAAAGAAAATCCTAGCTATTTATAGCCACGGGCTATTTATTACAAAATGAACCTAAAAGTGATCTTATATGAAAAAGTGGCCCATTTGACACTTTAGGAATGCACCTCATATACTCCAAGTTATCATCTAAACATGATGCTACTTAATGGACCCTTGAATTGTGTAATCGAATATAACTCCTTTCGTGCGCCAAGCTATCATCCAAACACGTACTTGCTTTCCTAGGGTGATCACGTCTTGAATTTTTAGGTGTTGTCCATGAAGAATAGATCTCGAAAGATTGGAACTGATTCGGCTTGTATAAAATCATCAATAAACATACCCATTCATACCAACACCCATTAATTACCAGATTCTCCATATCTTGATATTGGCGGTTGGTTTCCACCATTTTTGATAGCGATAGTGAAGTTGTTGGTTAATTATATTGGAGCTTCGACAAAATTTATATGGAACACCAAAGTTTTGGCGTCGTTGAATTTCGGTGGTGCTGTGAGCTAGTTGTTGATGGTGTTTTGGTGGTGGATTCCACCTAATTTGGAGTCATGCTGGTAGTGATGTGGGTTGTAGTGGTCATTTTGGGTGGTGATGGTCAGAGTTTTACATTAAGAATTTTGTATCTGATTGAAAATATGACAAAAAATTTATATTAATTTTTTTTTGTGTTACTGATACAAAAGGCTTATATATCGTAATGAGATATGTGTTACCAATACACAAGAATTTAATTTTTGTGTACAGATACATAAGAATGATGTATCTGATTAAAAATATGACAAAAAATATGTATCAAAATTCTTTTTCGTGTTGCTGATACATAAAACTTATGTATCAGAATAAGATATATGTTACTGATACATAAGAATTTGATTGATTAGTTATGTATCGAAAAGTGATGCATCCGATCCTTGGTAATGCATTCGAAACTTCGAAATCTGAAATTTTATAATTTTCAAAAGAGTTAGGGTAAGGTGTAATTAGGCACTAAATAGTTGGGATTTTTGTTATTTTTCCTAAATTTTATAGTACAAGAAAGTTTGAAATTTGAGTCTACTAAGCCAAACTTCTGAATAAAAAGTATGAAATTTGAGATTACCAAGCCAAACCTCAGACAAACAATGATGAAGTACTCCATTCATTTTGTTTTAGTTGGTCTTTTTTCTAAAAATATTCATTTTCATTTAATTGTACCATTTATGAAATCAAGAGTATTTTATTATATTCTTTCAATACTACCCCTATCATTAAAGGGAAAAGACATCAAAATTACTCCTAACACGCTTAGATTATTCAAGCAACCTAATACACATATTTACTATATAACAGTGAATTTATTTACTCCCTAACACATATATAAACAACCATGTGATGGGAAGTGTCTTACACTTGCGCCATATTATATCTACATCACTGTCATATTAGAAATTATGTCAATGATTTTTAAAATTAAATCCATGTCACCCAATAGCTTTTCTCACTAAGCACCATTAAACCACCACTATTACTACCATAGCACTAAATTTACATCTCCACCACAATTATTTTTGAAAATCTACATACATTTCACCATAGGAATCACACAATAACCAATGCTATCACAAAAGATTTACAAACAACCATGATAAATTCAACAATCACACCGAAGATTATCGTTGGAACCACAATAGTATCATTGTCACCATCTAAACTTACAAAGAATCATCACAAATTTAACATCAAAATAACACCACCACCACTTCCCAAATTCTCTATCACAAATATTTTTGTTATTATTAACCCTTAAAAAACTGCATAAATTGTAAATCCTCTCTTTCCTTTTCGATCTTATTCAATTTTAAAATTTCTCCCACATAATTCCACTGTCAAACCAAACATTAGTGATGAAATTTATTATGTCCAATGATGAAATTAGTGATGGTGGTGGTGGGTGCTAGCCCCATATACACATAATATGTTTTAATAACGACAAACTAATAAATAAATATTTTATAAAATACAATGGAGATACTGTCGCATCAAAGAAGATCTCTTAGGAGCAACACATGGAAGAATATCTCACACAAGGAAATTAGTATCCACCCACAAAAAGCATGCGCTGGATTTTGAAAAATGCATCTATCAAGGATCTTATTAGATCCCTAAGTATAAAGGAGATGATTTACAATTAATCACGACAACTTTTATCACGGTAAGGCAAAAGGAAAGAAGATCACACACTCTACATGGGCATATCTGATATGGACATGTATGACTGTGAGCTTATATTCGAGAAAAGAAGATTGTACCACGCGTATGGACATATCTGATATAGACATAACACATGGTGCAATCCCTCAATAAAATAATCAATTCAAATTCTTAATTGAGAAGAAATTCCTTGGGTTTACTTATAGAGAGAAGAAGTCGAAGTAGTTGAAGCCTATAAAATAAAAGATTGAAGATCGAAGACAGCACACAACTTTACAAAAAATCTTAGTGTGTCTCAATCTTAGTCTCAATAAAGCATTGTACTTCTTAGTTTAGAATAACTACAAAAGAATAAGATCGAGTCAACTTAGTCATACCAGTTGAGGGTGTGTCACAAGATTTGAAAATCAAAATAAGCTTCAAAACTTGTCTACAACATTATACTCCGACTCTACTTTGAAAAGCTCTAAGGAAACTCTTGAAACCCAAGTGAACTGGAAGTAGGCACCACATCGGTGTTTCAAACCAAGATAAATCTTTGTGTCTTTATTTCAACTACTTACTTACTCGATTATTTATTTGAATTTAATCTATTCTGTTAAGTATACTGATCTGCAGGTGAGTGGACTATCTAGGCTGACTAGTCGACTCAAGAAAAAGTTTTTCAGTTTACCCCCCTCTTGAATTTTAATTGGTATCAGAGAAGCTCTCACCAACAGTGTTGCTTAACAAAACATGAGCAAAAATCCAATGACAAACTATCAGATTCCAAGAGCTCTTCTTCGAGAAGTTCACCCTTCCATAAGACCACCATACTTGAATGAACAACACTACTCTTATTAGAAGCATAGATTCAAAATTTGTTCAGTTAAATGACTTCCAAGTATGGGTTATCATTATAAAGGGATCAAAGCCCATTCCAAGACGCAAAGAAAAATAGAAGAACAATGAATTAAGCAGTATTGAATTGGCTGACTTTGAAACTTTGAAGTCACCAAAGAATAACAAGTGGTAATTCAAAATAATGCAAGAGTTATAAGTTTACTCAATTGTACAGTTAATGGTGAAGAATATGACAAGATATCAACCTGTGAAATCGCAAAAAAGATGTGGCATAAATTAGAAGCAACCTACGAAGGAACCACCAAAGTCAAAAATCAAGAATCCGCGCTCTGGTCAATGACTATGAGCTTTTCAAGATGCAAGAAAATGAAAGTGTGGAATCAATGTTTGCTAGATTCAGTAAAATCGTATGTGAACTAAAGTTCTTGGAAATGATCTATCCAAATAGTCTGCAAGTCTAAAAGCTTGTAAGAAACCTCCCAAAAGCACACAAAACTAATTTTTCTATTCTAGAAGATAGGGATCTCCACAATATGACCTATGAAAAATTAAGAGGTAATCTCATTGCCAATCAACAAAATCATAGCAACTGGCACAATAAAAAAGAAAAGAAGAAACCAATGACTTTCAATGTTGTAACAACTAGAGAAGAAGAATCCCCGGATGAGGACAACAATGAGGTAATGGCTCTAATTAATTGCGGAGTAAGGAAGATCTTGAAACAGAAGAAGCAAATACCACAAGGATTAAAAAATAATGAATTCACAAGAAATGATGATCGCTGTTATTACTGTGGGAAGCCAGGTCACATTAAATAGAATTGCCCAAAATTGAGAAAAAGATCATCCAGACACAACAAGAACTTTGGGGCATGGAGTGATGAAGATAAAACTGAATAAGAGAGAGAAACGTCTAACATGTGCTTCATGGAAAAAGATGAACCAAGTGGGTAAGACCCTATAATTGTCATAATTGCAACATTCTTCAAACAAGTCTTGATATGATTACTGATGAGCTTCAAAAAGTTATTAATCAATACAATAAACTTGCTCAAGAAAAGAAAAACTGGGAAGCTCGGTTAAAACGAAAGCTTGAAGAGAAATGAAGAAACTGGCAAGTTAAACTGAAGCATGTCAAATCGAAACTAACTTACTTCAAGAAGAACTTGATGATATAAAAATATAATTAAACAGCGTTAGAAAATCTCCAAGTCACATTTTCATAAGATTAAATTCTTTTAAAATGAAATCAAGTTTGTTTGAGTCGGCCAAAACCTTTTTTTCTTTTTGAGGACCAGTCTGCTACACTTGTCGTAAAAGGAGGCACAAATCACACAACTGTAGATAAAGTTCTAAAAGTGTGTGGGTTTTGGAGACCTAAAGAAAGTACATTTAACCCTCAAGGACCCAAGACCACTTGGGTAGCTATACAAAATTATTTTTTTTATTTTGCAGGACCATATCCGAAAAGGTTATAGGAAAGAAATATGAATCATCAACAATGAATGTTCCAGACACATGACCAAAAAAAATAAAATTCTTGTTCTCTAAAGAAAATAGAAGGAGGATCAATCATATTTGGTGATAACGCCAAAGGTGACATTATTAGAGTCGGCTCAGTGAAGCTGAACTCCTCCTGTGAACTTACTGATGCATATCTCGTGGACATACTCAAACACGACCTATTGAGTATCTGTCAACTATGTGACATAGTATTCAGAGTCTCCTTCAAAGCTGAGAGTTGCTCCATCAAACATGAAAGAAGAGATATTTCTCTTATCGATGAACGTGTTGACAATATTTATGTTCTTCATATTACTGCTTTTTCTACTCTAACTTGTCTCACTATACAAACTAATGACACTTGGTTGTGGCATAGAAATATTAGGCATGCCATCCAGAAACTCTCCAGATTTAAACTGGTGAAAGGTCTACTAGGGATAAAGTTTGAAAAAGATTACATCTATGATGCTTGTTAACTTGGTAAACAAACTCGGACATTATTTAAAGTCAAAGATATCATCACCACATCCAAACCTCTTCAAACAATCTATATGGGTTTGTTTGGCCCCACCAAGACCATAAATATTGATGGAAAAAGATATGTATTTGTTATTGTTGATGATTATTCTCGTTTTACTTGAATAATGTTTCTTACTCATAAGCATGAAGCATTCACTAATTTTGAGATCTTTTGTACAAGAGTACAAAGAGAAGCAAAACATTTCATCACCTATGTTCATAGTGATCATGGAGGAGAATTTGAAAACAAAGCCTTTGAGGAATACTGTGCTCAAAATGGCTACTCTCAGAACTTTTCATCTCCTTGATCTCCCCAACAAAATGGTGTGGTGGAGCAAAAAAATTGATCTTTTTAAGAAACTGCAAGAACCATGCTTCTAGAACATAATTTACTAGTTTATTTTTGGGCAAAAATAGTAAGCACGACATGTCACATTCTCAACAGATGTCTTATCAAACTAATTCTAAAAAAAACTCCTTATAAGCTATGGAGAGTAAAAAAGCCTAATATTAGTTTCTTTCTTCCTTTTGGATGCAAATGCTTCATCCAGAACAACGATATGAATAACTTAGGGAAGTTCAACCTACAAAGTAATAAAGGTATTTTTTTGGGTACTCTCCCACTAGTCGTGCTTACATAGCTTATAATAAATTGACTTTATATGTTAAAGAATCTATGCATATTATATTTGATGAAGCTAATCACTCTCTTTTAAGTTTGAGTTTTGATGAAGATCAGGTAAATGATCTACAATCAGGAGCCAAAGCAGACGTAATTCTTGAACCATTAAGCGATGAGTCGACTACAGCCCATCCAAAGTCGTCTCTCATTGATAAAACAACTAAAACAAATATTCCAATTGAATGAAGAGACAATGCTAGTTTCTAAATGAATCTATCGTTGAAAACACAGATGATAAGATGCAGACCAGAGCCTCATTGAGAAAACAAGCGTTCGTTGCTCTTGTGTCTTAAATTGAGCCCAAGAAGGTCGATGAGTCCCTCAAAGACAAGTCCTAGGTAGAGTCCATGAAGGAAGAATTAGAACAATTTAACCAAAATCAAGTCTGGAATCTAGTCGAAAGACCCAAGAACTGGTAGTTTGAACCATATGGGTATACAAAAATAAATTGAATGAAGAAGGTAAGGTTATCAGAAATAAGGCCAGACTTGTAGCTCAAGGCTACTCCCAACAAGAAGGTATTGATTATGATGAAACCTTTGTTTCTGTAGAAAGGTTAGAGTCAATTGGAATTTTGTTGGCTTTTTCTGCCTTCAAATACTTTAAATTATATCAAATAGACATCAAGAGTGCCTCTTTAAATAGGTTTATTCATGAGGAAGTTGATGTAAAACAACCTTCAGGTTTTGAAAATCCATCATATCCAAACCGTATTTTTAAACTATCAAAAGTACTCTACAGTCTCACACAAGATCCAAAAGCTTGGTATGAGAGATTGAGTACTTTTCTGTTAAACAATAATTTTCAAAAAGGTAAAATAGATACAACTCTTTTCACTCAAAAACTTGACTCCAATCTACTATTGTGCAAATTATGTTGACGATATTATCTTTGGTAGCCCTAATGTTTCCTTATGTGAGAATTTAGCAAATATAATGAAAAAAAATTGAAACGAGTCTCATGGAGAGCACATATTCTTGCTAGAAATTCAAATCAAGCAAACTCCCAAAGATAATTTTTTCAGTCAAGCCAAATATACTAAGGAACTCATCAAAAAGTTTGGCATTAAAGTCCTATGAAACTTCAATGGGTCTCTCCATAAATCTTGATTTAGACTTATCTGGAAAAGATGTTGATGAAAAAACATATAGAAGGATGATTGGATCACTCCTTTACTTGACCGAAAGCTGACAAGATATTATATTCAGCGTGTGTAAGTGTGCAAGGTTTCAGTTGGATCCTAAAGAGTCCTATCTGACTATCATCAAAAGAATTATTTGATATATCATCGGGATACAAGATATTGGACTATGGTATCCTCGTTCCTCTTATTTTGATTTAGTTGGATATTCAGATGTTGACTTTGAAGGTGATAAGAATGACAGAAAAAACATTAGGAAATATGTCAAATTCTTGGTAATGCCCTGATTTTATGGCATAGCAAGAAACAAACTTCAGTTGCTCTATCAACCACTGAAGCTGAATACATAGCCATTGGAAGTTGTGGTACTCAAATTTTATGGATTATGCATCAATTACTTGATTTTAATTTGTCATTTGAATTTGTACCTATAATGTGTGACAACACCAGGGCTATTAGTTTATCTAAATATAATGTGCATCATTCTAAAGCTAAGCACATTGACATTAAACATCATTTTATTCGAGATTATGTAGAAAACGGTGATTTTTCTCTAAAATTTGTTGATTCTAAAATTCAGTTGACCGATATTTTTACAAGACCCTTGTTAGAAGAAAGATTTTGTTCCTTACGAAAAAGACTTGGTATTAACTGCATTAATGACTTGTGATTTTTTAATTTTGGCAATTCCTTTTTTGAATTAGAATCATCATCTTTTTACCACTTTCCACATCTCTCTTTTCTCTCTTTCTTTAATTACAATTACTTTACCATTTTCTTTTCCAACACACGTCTGTCGTCCTTTCACTTCAGCAGTCCTCTCTATTTACTTCACATTTTTTAAGCTTTCTCCTGGTCCACCTCACCCCATTTTATCTATCCACCTCCCCATCTCCCCTCCACCTTTTATAAACCCTTTACAAACTTTTCTCTCTCAAATGACTAGAAAATCCATCAATGGCTAGTCTCAGTAAAACTCTTCCCAACTGTCACTGTGATAATCATGATCCAGTTCTTATCTTTGGATTTTCTGAGGAAGCCTCTCAGAGTTTTTGGCACTTATCTGTCGCTAAAAAACACTTCTCCCCAAGCCCAAATTCATCGCTCAAGAAATCTCATTTAACTCCTCTGGATTCTCTTTCACCAGAGGACATGCAAAAATTTTGGACTTGTTCGCAAAGGGAAAAGTTTACATCTTTTAAAAATAGCTCAGTTGTGCCCGGTCAGATAGTGAATATCTCCCAGTTAAAGAAATCTCACTGCAATGTAAGTTCCTTTTCAATTCTCAAAATTTATCTCTGGTCTTTCATCTCTGTGGAATGGAAGTATATGAGGACCCTGTGCACACGTTCTATGCAAACCTTCGTCTTTCTCAAGATAGTGGAGAACTGAAAACTTTTGTGATTGGCACAAGAATCATTCTCAATGATTTCTTATTCAAAAAAGTTTTTGACACTAAATTCTCCAAGGTAATTCCCTTTATAGGTGGTTCCTGGCCTGAATATTTTGAAGTTATCTTCGAGGAAGATAAGAACGCTGTGTCCAACTTGAAAATCTATTCATCTAACTTTGGTCCCATGTATCTCTATTTTAAGTACCAAATTATGAATCGTAACATCGCCACCACACTTATTCCTCGAAAGAGCTCTCTTAGAAATGTGACATGCCGTGATGTGTTTGTGTTGTATTACATGGTGAAAAAGAACAAAATAAATTAGGCCATTTGATTTCGTAAGTGCTGCAGATGCTTATGCCTTCACTAGCCTACCTTATGGACTGTTGATTACTAGAATCCTCCTTTATTACTCCATTGATCTATCTGCATACCTGGTGGTGGAAGTCTCTACAACTTATGATTCCATGACTTTCTCTAGCATGGTATACATCTTGTTAGACAATGAATGGTGCAAGAAGGACTCTGCAAAAGTGAAATCAGATCTTTCTAAGGTAAGCAAGTCTATATCTAATCCTATGCTTCCTATGTTGAAGGAATTGGAGGAGCTCAAGGATCGACTAAATACAATCGATGAAGAATTAATGCTTCTTTAAAAGTTGACTACCAGGATACTATAGTTGGGAAAGGACACAAGCATTGATGTAGGAAAGGTATGACTGACTATTAACGGATTCAAGCAGGAAGGCGTCAAGCTCTTTAATTAGTTGTTTGCATGAGTGGAATCCATCAAGTACGAAACCAACTCCTCAAATAAAGACCTTGCAATATAATTCTAGAACTTCTACTCTTTCTCTAAGAATGTCAAAAAATCCTATGAACGTTTCTGTCAAAACATGCACAATACTCTTGCCTACTTTCTTGGCAAGCGATAAGATGATGACTGCTATTCAAAAGGGGGTCCTGCCCCCTTTTTTAGGGGTTGTAAATGATTTTTTAATGCATCCTGCCATACCTTTTTTGTTTTTTGGATGGTAATTTGACTACTTATTTCCGGCATACTTGTTGTTTTTATTTGCCTGCATTCTTTTTGTGTGTTTTGTCCTTTTTGATTATGTCAAACGAGGGAGAAGACGAAATTGGCCTTTGAGAAGATTACAAATTAACCTTATTAATTATTCTTTAAAAATATAAACTTGAGTATATATACTTTGTTTAATCATTTAATAATAAAAATAGTATTAAAAGAATATATTAATATTTTTTTAATTTAATAAAAAATAATTTAATTGAAATAAAATACTTTTAAAAGAGGGTTAATTATTTTGACACAGAAGGAGTATCTTAAACAAGTCTTGAATCAGCCCATCAATTGTTTTTTCTAAAATTTACATATTTACATAAGGTAACTTTACCTTATTACATTAAATCCCAATTTGGTAAAGTAATTACATAAATCCCAAAGTAATTACTTAAATTACCTATTTTTTTTACTTTCTCTCTCATATATCTTATACATCCAATACAACGACTGCTTCTCTCCGTATTTTGCTCCCATAACACACCCGTTTTTCTATCCATAATTGAAACCTATTTTTCACGCCCAAATTCAAGCAACGTGTACTTAGAGGTTACCAATTTGTAAGTTTTCAAGCATTAACTGAACTTTTTCTGATTACCATTAACTGAACTTTTTCTGTTTTCTTAATTAATTTTTGATTTTCTTTTCAACTTTACCAAATCAGGATATTTTTCGATTCTTGTTTGGCTGCATGTTGATTTTTATGAAATTCACTTCTTTTGCAATCTCATTCAAGTTTAGTAGTTTGATTTTTTCATTTTTTTTCGATCTACTATAAGTCAAATCTTTGAATTTCTTGTTTTATAGTTGCTACTGCTTAATCAATACAGTAGAAATTTGGTAATGGATTCTCATTTTTTTTATTATCTGATGTAATATCTTGCATCATACATCGAAGAAGATTTATAATACAATACCATACATCAGTGTTCCTTTTGTTTTATTTTGTGGCTGCATCCCTCATTATGTATTAAACTCATTATATACTCCAAAGTATATAACATCTAGAATCTGCAATGTAATCTTATATATTCACTGGAGTGTATACATTAATGTACAAAATGGGACGAATACATTAAATATGTGTCTTATGCATTTAAATTTATGTATAATATAATGTCATACATGTAGCACATGAGGTAAGATATGGCATGATGCAGTAAATATTGCATCATACATAGAAAATCTTGCATCATACATGTTCATAATACTGAAATAAAATTCTGTAGAATCTGCAGTAACACTTTTGATTATACATAAAAATAATGTATAACACTTTATCATACATATAGTGCCAGTAGTTGACGCAGTTGAAGAATTTTTTTTCCTAAACGTAACTCAATAAAGAAGAAAAATTTACTGTGATGTTTAAGAAAATTTTTGAATTTAAATTTTAGTTACTATATTTAATCGTACACAACTTAATGATAGGTAATTAACAGCGTTAGTTAAGGAACAAAAAGATAATATCTGATTTTTCTTTCCTTAAATATAGACTTATCAGTTTTATCATACATTGCAGCAATGTATGAGCTACGACCTAGTGTATAAGTATATTAAGAAAGTTTGGGAGAGAGAAAGGTTAAAGGGATTTTATGTAATTACTTTCAACAGGGAAGGAAATTATGTGGTTTACTTCTATTTTTTTTTACTATGGTCAAGGCACAATCAAAACAAAAGGTGACAAACTCCATTTACTTTTTGAGTGGATAAGTTAGCTAATTTGCTTATTTTAAAACTCAAAACAAATTAACAAGAGAGTAAAAATATGTATTGATGTGGATCCCATCAACACATAAATTACACTAAATTTAAAAAAGAATGACCTAGTTTAACTTAACAAGGAATTTAAGAAAGTAAATTAGACTTTTGATTTTTGTAGTCCTAAATTAAAATTGTGTCAAATATACTAAAATGTCCTTCAAGATTGTGGTTTTAAGCATGCCATGTGTAAAGTTGAAATTAAAATATTATAAAAAAAAAGAAAAAATATCATTCATTTTAAAATGGACTAAAAAAAATAGTTTATTCTTTTTGAAATGGAGAGAGTATACAAAAATACGGTAAATGTGATTTATGGGTTCCATGCTTTATATCTTCCCATTCTCTTTAATTTGTTGTTATGTCTCTTTATATTTGTTTAATTTAAAATTAAAGAGATAATTTATTATTTTATGTATTTTTGATTCTATTATAAAATACTAATTGTATCAACTTTATGTCACAGAATAGGGGCATTGATTGATGTAACTTAGTGCATTTGTGGGGATTTCAATTCTCCCTTCACAAGTGCTGATAGAGTGTGTGGCCAACCTATTATTGATGCTGAAACTAAAGACTTTCAAGAAACTATGGAGATGCTGAAATTGGTAGATAAGAAGGCATATGGAAGGCACTATACCTGGACGAACAAACATGTGTGGAGCAAGATAGATAGAGCAATATGTAATGAAGACTGGGTGTTGAAGTATGGGAGCTTAATAGCTCAATTGCTTGAGAATAATTTCTCTGATCACTTACCCATTCATATTGATATACAACCTGGAGGGAAATAAGGGAAAAACCTTTCAAATTTTTAAATGTATTAGCCGAGGAGAAAGGATTTTTGTCTATTGTGCAACAAATATGGAGAAAACCAATAAAAGGCACTGGTATGTTCAAAGTTTGGAAGAAATTGCAGATGTGCAAAGGCCCTTTGAAGTAGATGCGAACCCTAAGAATATAGAGACTAGAGGGGAGAATCACTCAAGCAAGAGAGCAGTTACAACTGATACAAAGTCAGATGGGTGATTAACAAGATTTGGAGATGGTGGAAAGGGAACATTCATCTACTATGGAGCTACAAAAATATCTCAAAATACAAGAAAAAATACTGAAACAGAAGTCTAAAGCTCACTGGATAGAGATGGGAGATGGAAATAACAATTATTTTTTTAAACATATGATGGCTAGAGCAAGCATAAACACGATATCTGTATTGAAAGATACAGATGAACGAACACTTTATAAAGTTGATGACATCAAGAATCAGGTTTTGTAATTCTATAAAAAGCTGTTGGGTTCTGCTGCCACAAACTTGCCTTCAGTTGATCTGCCTTGTATGAGAAAAGGATCAAAACTCACAGTCCAGCAACAATTTCAGCTATGCAGACCAATAACAGAGGAAAAAACATAAGGCTATATTCGCTATTGATAGCTATAAGACCCCTGGTATTGATGGTTTCACAACTTATTTCTTAAAAAAACATGGCAAATCATCAAACGAGATCTACAGGAGGGTGTCCAGGAGTTCTTTAAGAGGAACAAACTCTTAAAAGCTATGAATAATACAGTAGTTACTTGGTACCAAAGATAGCTCACCCATAAAATATGAGAGACTTCAGACCCATAGCATGCTGCACCATTATTTATAAGATCCTCTAAAAAATCATAACTGGAAGATTACAAGAGGTGTTGACTGACCTTGTGGGACATAACCAATCTGCTTTTATGCTAGGAAGACTAATAAGTGTTAATATTATGTTAAGCCATGAATTGGTAAAAAGGATATACAAGGAAACATATATCTCCTAGATGTGAGATCAAGGTAGACCTACAAAAAGCTTATGATTCTGTGGAGTGATGCTTCATTGAACAAGTGCTGAAGGAACTAGAATTTCCAAACAAGATGACTACATAGATTATGCAATGTATCAAAACAGTAAGCTACACTTTTGTTGTTAATGGGCAGTTGACTGATACAATTCAAGCTAAGAGGGTTTTAAGGCAATGAGATCCCATGTCTCCTTATATCTTTGTGTTGGAAATAGAATATCTCAATAGATGCCTCCAGGGAATACAATATGAAGCAGGATTTACTTACCATCCAAGATACAAAAAACTGTGTATAACTCACTTATGTTTTGCGGATGATTTGTTATTGTTTGCTAGGGGTGACCTTCAATCAGTTCAATATTTAAAAAAGAGATTTGACATGTTCTCTACAACATTAGGATTAAAAGCCAACCTCAACAAGAGTCAGGTGTTTTTTGGAGGCGTGAATCTAAATGTTCAGCAGGAAATAGTCCAGGCCTTTATGTATAAGAAAGGAGAGCTTTCTTTTAAGTATTTAGGAGTACCTTTATCCACTAAGAAACTTACAGTGCAACAATATAAGCCTTTAGTAGAAAAGATTACCTCTAGAATTACTTTCTAGATGACTAGGAGTCTATCTTATGCTGGAAGATTGCAACTTATCAGATCGGTGCTATTTGGTGTACAAGCCTACTGGTCTCAGTTATTCTTACTGCCTAAAAGATCATAAAGCTAATTGAGGACACCTATAAAAGCTATCTTTGGTCAGGTGAAGCAATGATTACTAACAAAGGTTGGGTGGCTTGGGAGAAAGTTTTTCAACCAAAAAGAGCAAGAGGTCTTAATATAATCAATCTGCAAATTTGGAATCAAGCAGCCATATGCAAGATGCTATGGGATCTCAGCCAACAAAAAGAGAAACTATAGATTGCGTAGGTACATCATTACTATATAAAGAGGAAGAATGTGTTTGATATGAACATCCCTCAGCAGGCTTGCTGGATGATTAGAAAAATATGTACAATAAGGAAATTCTGGAAAAAGCTAGGTGACATGAATCAAATAGTAGTGCAAGGAAAGTTTCAAATCACCAAAGCATACAAAAAAATCAGAGGTGAACTGGAGAATGCCCCTTGGACGAAACTAATCTGCCATAATGCCGTAGAACCAAAGCATATTTTTCTGCTATGGATATGTATGCATGGAAGTATAAGAACAAAAAACAAGTTGTTGAAATGGGGCATGAATGTGGAGCCTGAATGTATATTCTGTCAGACACTGCTCGAGACTAGAAATCACTTGTTCTTTAAATGTATAGTGACTAATCCAATATGGAAGGCTATTTTGAAATGGAAGAAATGGAGTGGATGTCTTGGGGACTGATCACACATATGGGAGTGGGTCGAACACCAAACAAGAGGAACACACCCTCGAGGAGTGATCTTAAAGGCAAGCTTGGCAACAGTTGTACACACTGTTTGGTTAGAAAAAAATATTAGAATTTTTCAAAAATAAGCAGTTGCTGTGGAAGAGCTAATCTGAGCCATAAAATTGATGATAAGCATTAGAGTAAGAGCTAATTCTAAGTTTTTTTGGATGTATTAGAAGTCTATGAGACATAATGTTGGTAAAAACTGGTTAGCAGGGTATAGAGTATATTTGAGAAGGGACTAATAGTCTGTATCATCCCGTAGCTATGTAAATATTTCCCTTGGTAATTAATAAAGGGAACTTTAATTGCCAAAAAAAACTTTATTTCTTAATAGTTAGATAAATTATAATAATAATTGAAATAATTAAATTATTATTTCTTAAGAATGTGTCAAGTCAAACATTAATAAGTAAATATTAATTGATAGAGTATCAAACAAAGAGTTAGATTTTATTCTTTTTTAACACCACGTTTTTGCTTTTAAAACAAACAAAAAAATTGATCTTGATGATTATATTTCAAATTATTCTAGTAAAATTGAAATTACATGTTTAACTATTTTGACTTAACTTGTATTTTTTAAGCTAGCGTCTTGCTAATGTTAAGAAAAAGTTGACATACTTGTTGACACAAAAAATAAGAAAAATAAAACAATGTTGTTCAGGTCTTAATTTGTTCCTCTAAATTTAGCAGATCTTTAACTCAAATAAGTTATTTTCCCTATATATAAATGAAAAGTTGGTGTACTACTATTTTGTCCTTACATGAGAAGGGTTTTTGGATAAATATATCTTACAACGAAGGATCTTTTGCTAAATTTCACACTTTCAACAATCATCAACAATTATAGTGAGTATTATTTCCACGTGTTTTCTGCCTCTGCCTTTAATAACTTTCCAAAAATTTACTTCCTCTTTTCTTAACAAATCAAAGAAAATAGCTCCAAAAAATTGGGGATTTTGCTTTATTTTGCCGCCCTTAACTTCTGGTAAATTCTTTGTTTTTGATTTCTATTGGTGAATTCATGCCTCAAATTTATGTTACTGTTGTAATATTGATTTCTATTGTTGAATTCATGTCTGAAGTTTTTATGTGTTTTGAAGATTGTTGTTTTGTTAATTTTAGCTCTGTTTTCTTGCTTGTTTGATGTTTTGGTATGTTAAAGTTGAAAATTATGAATAGACAGATACCATTTTCAATGCCTAAACCTATAAAATTTCATTTGTTTTTACCCAAGGGTGTGGGTTAGGCTATGGTAAGAGAGAGTGGGGTGACAAGGTATAGGACGTCATCCCCATTTTCCTAATTTCACCTGTTTCTGATCTCCCTTCTTCCTTCTTTCCTTCCTGTACCGCTTCATTATTAATATGCTGATTGTAAGCTTCGCTTGATTTCTTCTTATTGATTCACACAAACAGCTGAAGAAGAAGGAATAAAGAAATAGAAGGTAAACGAAAACCTCAACAAAAATAAGCAAGATTTGATGATTCTGTTGTTTTACTTTGGCTTTTTGGCAAAGCTTCAGCCTTTTTCTGTAAACCTTTTTCGTTTCTTAAACTGTAAGCACGTTATCTTTCTCTAATCTTCAGTTGTTATGTAGTAATTTGCTACTCTATTGTATACTGCTTTTTTAAAGTTGGTTGTGGTTGTTTTGAGGTTGAAGGGTTATAAAGTTTGGATTTTGAGGATTTAGTCAGTAAGAAGTTGTGGATTAGGGATGAGTTTTTGTTCAGATTTTACTAGATATTAGTTGTGAGTATGATTCTTGATCATCATATACCTTACAGATTTTAATTGTGGGATTAGTAATATCTAGGATTTGAGAATTTGATGAGAAATTCTATTTTAGCTGCCATGTGACCTACAGGTCACAGGTTCAAGTTGTGGAAACAAGCTCTTGCAGAAATGCAGGTTAAAACTGAGTAAATAAACCCTTGTGGTTCGATCCTTCCTTGGATCCCACACATAGTGGAAGCTTTAGTGCACCCGGATGCCTTTTTAGATGTTATTTTACTTTTGATATGAGCAAAAGGCTTATATAAGCTCTGAAGATGGTTTTTCTGCTTAACTCTAATTACTTGATGGAAGATGCATCTATCGTGATGTCTATGTTCATTGTCATACTCCGAATTTCTGTCCCAGCAAATAGTACTTCCTTGTTGTTTTTCTAGTTTTCGCGCCCTAATTTATTTGAACTACTGTTTGTTTCCTATTCTCTGCATTCTTTATCCTTTCTTGGCATTTCTTTTTCTTAACAGTCTTTGTGGTTCAACAAATATGTTCATTCAGAATTACTTCATTTTTACCAGCCAATGTAATTCTTCTCTTATTCTTACCAGCTTCAGCTATCCTTCTTACCAATGGTATCTTTGCTTGGAATCCCTACCAGGTAATCACTTGCCAAGCCATTTTATTCTCATCGTCACCACTCATATTCCTTTCTCCAATTCCATGACCAGAATAAACATTACTACAACTGTTTGTAACAGTTTTTTTTTTACTCTTTCAACCTTTTGGCCTGCCAAGGACACCTTTTGGCCTTGCATAACTTTTCCCTGGGCTTTTCAATCTCTCGATCTTCCATGTCCGTCCTTATTATTGACGATCATCCCATCTTCCTCATTCACAATTACTCTATTTTTACCAGGCAATGTGATTCTATTCTTATTTTCTCCATTGCATATAAGATGTATTTCATCTTCACCAGTAGCATTACTATTACTCAAATAGCCTAATGT
This sequence comes from Capsicum annuum, assembly GCF_002878395.1. Classification (NCBI taxonomy): domain Eukaryota; kingdom Viridiplantae; phylum Streptophyta; class Magnoliopsida; order Solanales; family Solanaceae; genus Capsicum; species Capsicum annuum. The sequence continues at coordinate 162,191,037 of NC_061111.1, read as the reverse complement.
GAGCTCCTTCTTACTCTTTCACTCCTTGGGATGGAGAGTTCCATTTGTTGACTTGACAACAACAGCTACAGAAAAGTAAATACTTTTTAACTTCTGTAAATATTTTTCTAATCTTGATGATAATGCAATTAATTATGGAAGCAAATATAGTACTTTGTTATATTCAAGTACATTAATTATTAAATAAAGATGATGATTTCCTGGAAAAGTTGGTAAATGTGCGGGGTCCTGTAAATCTAACATTGAAAATATAGTAAAAACTATCAGAAGCAGATCTAAAATGTCTATTCCTTTGGTTTATTTATTTGCTGAATAATTCTGTACATAAGAAGGGATTTTTGAATAAAGAATGTTCATATGCTTCAACTTTTATTTGTTTTCCTTTCTTCGCATTTGCAACTTTTGTATGCGAACTCTTTATTTGTGTTGTTGTACAGTCTTTCACTTAGTAGGTAATGTTTCCATTACCAGATGTAAGTATCATTTATGTTACAGATTCTTATTATCTCCAAGGTCTTCAATTACGTACTCTGTAATCCTTGCATATGACTTACGATTTAGTGTAACTACTACTACATGTAGTAGTATATGTAAAATACTGATAATTTTATTTATTAGTATTTGGATATTAATAACTAAGAAGAATTCAAGTGTTTATAATAGGTCATACAAGTTCTTATTCGTTTGGTTATAGGAATAGTTCTTGAATAAAGAATGTTAATATGTAATACTATATGTAAAATCTTGATAATTTCATTTATGAATATTTGAATAGTAATAACTAAGATTAATTCAAGTCTTTATAATAAGTCGTAGAAGCTTTTATACGTTTGGTTATAGAAATAGTTTTTGAGTAAAGAATGTTAATAATCTTCAACTCTTATTTGTTTTTCCTTCTTTGCAGTTGTAGCTTTTGTACGCAAACTCTCTACTTTTGCTGTTGTACAGTGTTTCACTCAGGAGGTAATATTTTAGTTACCACATTCAAATGAGATGTCTTCTTATTCTGCTTTTTCATATTCAATGCACACTATGATCTTATGTTTTCAATTACATAACCTAAATTTGTTCTATTTGATTTTTAATTCTATTGTGTAACCATATCTTTTATTTGTAGGAATTAAAAAAAACAACCACAAAAAAGTATAAAATAAAAATACTGTGAAATCAAATGTCTCAAATAAAAAGAAAGATGACTAATACCCAAATGGAGAGAAATCTTCAACGTCGTGTTGCTTATAGAGAAATTCTATCGGAATAAAACAAAAGCACTTCTTGAACGATAAAGAGTACAATAGGCTGCAAAAAAGCAACCTACAACAGAAAATTCTACTGTAAGCGCTTCTAATTCATCATTTCCTTTTTCAAAGCCCCACAATATGATTCTTCCTCAACCTGCTCTATATGTTAGGGATAAGCCTTTTGCTTCTATAAATAGTTGGCTAAATCAAATTTCACTGTCATATCTTACCACCATTTATGTTTAACTTTCATGAGTCTAAAATATTGCAGGACACAAAGCAACACAAATGGATTGCGGGAATATCAACCAATTACCTTTTTCTCCTACTATTTTAAAAATATTTCGGACTGTAAATTTTGTGCAACCAAAAGATTTCAGTACGAAACTCCAACCTTCTGTTGTAACAATGGTTCCATAAAATTAGCTTCACACCAACAACCTCCTGCATTAAAGCATCTTTATTAAGGCCAATCTGAACAATCTAAATATTTTCGTACTTACATTAGAACATACAATAACATGTTTGCCTTTACCTCACTTAGGGTAAAGTATGATAAGGAGTTGGCAAATATGACTAAAGGTGTTTAACATTTAAAGTACAAGGACAAATGTACCAGTTTTTACCTAGCCTTACTACTGCAGATAATAATGCCAAAAGTTTACAAATTTATTTCTACGAAAATGACAATGACAATGAGAGAGCAAACAGAATGACTTTCTCAGAAAAGCTAGACAAATCTGTTATTGAAAACTTGGTGGATATTCTACTAATTAATTCATACTCTCAATGTCTGAAATCTTTAACACATATTTTAGATTTATCTAATTTCTATATTGCAGTTAAATATGATTCTACCTTGGATCAACGAACATACAACTTACCCAATGTATCACAAGTAGCAGTTATATGGACTAACAAAGAATTGAATAGTCCTATTTCCATTCCTCATATTCGTGTTCACACCCATAGTAAATTGACCAATTGGTTCACTATTACTATGGTTGTTATGACTCCTTAAAATATCCTTTATTATTTCCATATGGTGAAAATGGATGGCACTGTGGTATACAAAAAATTTTGCAACTAAATAATTCTTCTACAAATTATTCTTCCTGAAAACATGAACAACTTCCACTAGTCACAAACATGTCTTTTATTGATGGATACCTTAATATTGAAGAAGGAATTTTACAAAAAGAACGACAAAAAAAAACACTGCTTCTTGTCGTGAATATTATTGTTACAAATTACAAATTAGAGATAATGAAAAAAATGACAATTTACATTCTGGAAGATTATTCCAACAATATTAGGTAGATAAATATATAAAACTCGAAATACAAAGATTGGATTTTTTTTACTTAACCAAGATTTATTTCGAACTGACATATTAGCCAGACTTATTGATCTACAAACACTAGGAGAAAGAAAAGTTTCGAATATTGGCCGAAAAATATTCTTGCCTGCTACCTTTATAGGGGGTCCATGAGATAAGCGATGTAGATACATGGACGCCATTGCATAGTATAACATTTTGGAAAATCGGGTATTTTCTTAACAATGACATTTAATCCTTCATGGCCTGAAATAGAACATTTATTGCTGACAACTGATGAAATAAAATATAGACCCGATTTAATAAATCGAGTATTTAAAGCAAAAGTGGAAGAATTAAAGTCAGATATTGACTAAACAAAAATATTTAGAAAAGTTGTTGTTTATATGTATACTGTAGAATTTCAAAAAAGAGGTCTTCTACATGCTTATTTTATTATTATACTTGAGGATGATTATAAGCTATTAACACCAGAGGCTTATAACAAAATCGTTTGTACTGAAATACCTGACATTGACACAAATAAATATTTACACTCTTTGGTGATTAAACATATGATGCATGGTCTTTGCGGAAGTTTGAACCCTAATAATTCATGCATGGAAACAAAAGGAACTTGTAAATTTAAATACCCTAAAAATTACGCAAATGAAACATCTAGAGGCGAAAATTCATACCCTATTTATAGAAGACGAGACACTGAAAAATTTATAAAAGTTAGAACTCAATATCTTGACAAGTCATGGGTCGTACCATACAATTCCTATTTATTGATTAAATTTAACTGTCACATAAATGTTGAAATATGTGCAGATATTAAAGTCATTAAATATATCTAGAAATACATTTGCAAAGGTCATGATAAAATAAGCTTCAATCTACAAAGTAATGAAACTAATATAGAAATAGACGAAATAAAAGAGTATCGTATAGGTAAATGGGTATCACCACAAGAAACTATGTGGCGTATGTTTGCCTTTCCCATTAGTGCAATGAATTCAAATGTTTATCAGGTTTAATTACATCTTCAAGACCAACAATTTATCTCTTTCAAAACAACTGCAAAATTAAGTTCAATTTTGAATAATCTAGAAAATAAAAGAACAACGCTAACAGAATTTTTCAGAATGAATCAAACAAATAAACACACCATAGGACTTAATTTAATATACAAAGAATTTTCACAACACTTTGTTTGATTAATAAGTGATAAAATATGGACACATAGAAAATGAGGTTATGCCATTGGACGTATTGTCAGCTGTCATCCAAATGAAGGAGAAAGATACTATCTACGGTTATTACTAATGAATATACAAAGTCCTAAATCATATAAAGAACTTAGAAATATAAATGGCTGCACAACATTTAGAGAGTCTGCAGAAAAAAAAGGATTGTTAGCTTCCCATAATAACTTAATTGAATACTTATTAGAAGCTACTACTTACCAAATACCATGTAGCTTGCGTCGCTTATTTACCACACTATTAGTATATTGCAATCCTGCTAATCCCAAAACTTTAAGGTAAAAATTTGAAAGACCAATGTCTGAAGATTTTACAATTACAACAAATATACAAACAACTAACATTCGTTATATGGTTATGAACCTAATAAATACCATATTACATTCAATGGGACAAAACATAAATGAATTCAAACTCATATAAAAAATTTTTACACCTTCCACATTTTCTTACAGAATAACGCAAGAGTCTAGAGACATCTATTTAGAAAGAAACATAGTTGTAATTGAAGAAGATTTACTACTATATAGAAAACTAAACAAAGAACAACATGTTTCTTACAATGCCATTCTTAATAAAATATTCTCAAATAAATCAGGAGCTTATTATATTGATGGATCAGGAGGAACTGAAAATTTTTTTTATACCGAGCTTTACTAGCTACTGTGAGATCCAAAGGACTTATTGCTTTAGCTATAACAACTTCTGGGGTTGTAGCTTCTGTTCTCCCAGGAGGACGAATTGCTCACTCACATTTCAAACTTTCTATCAACATAAGTGCAAACTACAACTGTAATACAAGTAAACAAAGTTCACTTGCTGTTTTAATACAAGATACCAAGTTAATAGTGTGAGACGAAGTATCAACGGCAACAAAAAGAATTGTTGAGACTTTTTATTAATTGCTGAGAGATCTTGTGAGTGTAAATATACCTTTTGGTGGAAAAGTTATTATTTTGGGAGGTGATTTTAGACAAACATTGCCAGTTGTAAAAAGTGGAATAAAAGAAGATTTCATTCGTGAATGTTTACTAAACTCAGATATTTAGAATTATCTAGAAAGATTTCAGTTGACAGAAAATATGCAGGCACGAGAAGATCCTACATTCTATGAATATTTGCTTAGAATTGGGGATGGAAAAGAATAAGTTAATTACCATAACAAAATTGAGATTCCAAAATTCTTACTTATTTCTTTTATAAATGAGAAGGAATCATTAAACAATTTATTTAAAACTATCTACCCTGACTTAAAAATGATCATGATGGACACATCTAATGTAACATCGCGTGTCATCTTAACAACCAAAATTGATTTTGTAAATAAAATTAATGAAATGTTCATTGATCAATTCCTGGGTACTGCTGTGATATTTGTTGGTATAGATGAAACTGTAGAACCAAAAGATCAAAGCGAGTTTGAAGATTTCTTACATACTTTAAATCCTACAGGACTATCTCCTTATAAGTTAGTTCTAAAGCAAACTGCCTAGTTATATTACTACGAAATTTAAATCCTTCAGAAGGTTTATGTTATGGCACTCGCTTAATTTATATTGACTTAAAAACTCATATTATTAGTGCTAAAATTGTAAGTGGAGATTTCAAAGGCAAACATGTTTTCATTCCTCGCCTACCCTTATTATCACCACAAAATGAAAAATTACCAATTCTATTCGAGAGAACACAATTTTCCATTCGATTATGTTTTGCTATGACTATAAATAAAGCTCAAGGTCAAACACTATATTTTGTTAGAATTTATTTACATGAACCTGTATTTTCACATGGTCAACTTTATGTTGCTTTATCAAGAGCCAAAAGCTCAAATTGTGTAAAAATAATAATACGATCAGCAACATCAGATGATCCTGATGATCATTCCACTTACAATATAGTATATAGTGAAATCATTAACAAGGCATTCTATTAAAAATAATTCTCACTAATTTCATATAAATTTCCTACATTTTGATTTTTACTATTTGTAATTCATCAACCAACTCCTACTTTGATCTTACAAATGTAAAATTAGAATTTGGCACCCCTGTTTTTAAATTGTCCAAGATAGTGGGAAACTCAATACCTATTTGACACTTAACTACATATAGGAACAATGTTTATTCTATTATCAAATGTTAACTCACTGTTGATCCAATTTTCTTATTTTCCCTAGTTATCAGTTTGTACTATGGTGATTGTTGTTCTTTTGCATGATCAAACATCTCGACTTTGGTAAGACTCACACTTTTTGGTGCTTTAATCTCCCTTTCACTTCAACATAAATTGTGTCATATTACACTCATCTCACCACATACATATTTGAAGTAACATTGGTGTTGAAATTTTGTTGTTTCTACTATAAATATGTGATTTCTAACTGTTTGTTTTGCAAAGATGAAGAATAAAAAGACTTATAAAATTACACTCATCTTAGCACACACGTGTTTGTAATAATAGTGGTGTTGAAATCTTGTTGTTTATGCTATAAATATGTGGTTTCTAACTATTTGTTCTGCAAAAATGAAGGATAAAAAGACTTACAAGATTTTGCACTATTTCATAACTATTTAGGCTCTCTAAAATTTTTACTTTACATGAGTCAAAGTTACTGAAAACACTATTTCTGGAATTCAAAAAAGGTTGTTAACCATCAATTATTGCAAGCCAACATTAGAAAAAGGAAAAAGGTTCAAACAATGTCTGTCCTCTTGACAATTAAACAATATTAAGTTACTGTTGCTCATAACATTTACTTGTCTGATCACTATTCAGAATAAAAATCAGCAAAAAATAGGAATCATTATTTCGTTCTCTTCTTACATAACATAAAAAACACAAAACACAACAAATCGTACATCCCCTCACTCCCTATAGGCTTAAGTTTACCAATTTTTTCTCCCTTTGTAGTTTATAACTGGTTTGAAGTCATTGCTTCTTCCCCTTTTCAAATTAATTCTCCACTCAAAAGTTAGACTAATTTGTTTTCAACTATTTTTAGTTGATCAAGTCACTGTTGTTATTGAACTTCTACAAAAACCCATTCTAATTAGACTATTACTTTAGCTCATCAATTAAATTAGCTTCAAATTTGTAACTTAATCAATTGGCATGACTTTATTTCATATCATGTAGAATTTATTTTGTCACCAACAGATAAAGACCGCAAATAAAACGTTTACTGAAACTTTAGAAACAAGTCTTTTAGAGTGTAGATATATATTAAGTTATCAGTATATAATTATCATATTGGTTACATAAATTAACTATGTTAATGGAAAAGCCTTCCAATAACATAAGCATACCTTTGTCTCTCTTTTACTTCAATATTTAATAATTGTAGACTTATCTTACTCTACACTATGTTTCGAATGTAATGCTTGGTTTTCCCTTTCTTTAGAGATATCCAAATAAAGTATGTACTTTTGCTATTTTGCAGGCTATAAAAAAATAACAGAAAGGTAAAATATATATGCAATCACCGCTCAAACACCTAACTGGATATGCAAGGTCCAAGTTGTAGACATAGGTAGACCAGGAGAAGGTATAAAACAAAAGATAAAGTATTTAAACATGATCTTTCAAGATAAACAGGTAACTTCTTATTTTTAAAATAAAATCATCTATTTACATTCCTTACTTTTGTCTCTTATATTACTACTATTGAAAAAATTACCTTCAGGACAATTAGGTAAAAACAATTGTTTACGGTGATGATATCCCCATTTATCAAGATATGTTTTAGTTGTTTCACACATATTTGATAATGGGTGCACGCGTACAACAACTAACTCTGAGATATGAAATATCATTGCATACATTCGACTGGATTATTGATAAAAAACCATAGTGGATTCAATTGATAAAAATGACTTAGATGAAACATAGTTACCACCACCTCGAATGGTCAGTGCCACATTATTTCAAGATATCAACAATCAAGCCTTCCAAGCTTCAAAACAACAACTTCAGAAAGCAGAATACAGTATGCTCATTTCATTCTTTCTATCATTAAATATCTACTTCAACACAAACTAGCATATAGCTTTTCCAAACAGATATGTTAGCAATATTTGTCAGCTATTTTTCTCCAAAATATGTTACCTGCATACAAAAAAGATTACAGGAACTCCTTGTTATTGATACCGAGTAAGAATATTTGTCAAACTTAGCACCATTTTCTTACTTTACAAAACAATATTATACAACATATTAATTACTACAATATACTCAGCAAACAGGCTTACACATTCACATTATGGGAAAAAGCTCTCATTGAAGAAGAAGGCAAGAAGCTCCTCACATAGTTTCAACAACATCCAATCATCTGTATCAGGTGTGTTAGAGTATCCAAGTACAATGGTAAACTAATGAACATACCATAATTAATTTACTTATATCACCTTTTGCTTTCTTCTATAACATCATTATTGTTATTATAATTATTGTAGGCATATCGTTGATCACAAATTTAACACAACTATACAAATTGATTCACTATATTTAGAATGCCTTCAACTGCAATCATGGTATAAACATACTTTACTCTACTTTGTACTAATTTGTACATTACTATTGATATGCTAAAATCCATCAAACACCAACTGAAACAGGGAAGTAGAAAATGTTGAAATGCCCAACTCTTTTGCTACGAGAAGCACATCCCCATCTGAATCTCTGGTCTTTAATCCAGTAGATGAAGCGATGGTGTCAATTGCTGCCATTCAGTCACAAAAAGATGTTCGTACCATCTCTATTAACCTATTTCATGACTTATGGTAAAATTTATCCTTCTCATAATAAATAACACTTTCTCCACAGGGTCGTGATTTCACAATAGAGGCTCAAATAATTCTATCAAATAGCCTCAAATATTGCTATGTCTTAGGCTGTCCAAAGTGTCCCCAGGAAGTATGAAATACAGAGAAGAGAAAATTTCACTGTATAAATTGTCATGAGAGAAATATACTGACTCCTAGGTACTTGGGTAGTAATACTATACACATACACCCACAATATCAATAACATATTTCTCTTTATTAACTAAAGTATTAATATACAAATTATGCAAACATTTGCTCTTGACTATAGAGATACAACTTCTCTTCCCTTCAAATTAAAGCATTGTTTCTTTCTATCCATGTAGTCCACAATATTCAAATAAGAATGGTCTTCCATACCTCATACTTCTTGACACTTTTTGGCCTCGCCAGATTTACAATAAATATTGAATCTTCTAAGGTATAACCCATGATATACCAACAATATTTAGAAAAAGCTCTCACCACTGTCCACAAAACCTATAATGAAGTAGTAAATACTCCTTAATTCTTTGAGGTCCACAAGGCAGAATTATTCTCCTTGCATTTGCTGCAACAGACCTGAACAATAATATTATTTATATAGCATGATGTGTCTTAGGTTTACATTGGTAGCCAAAAAAGTAAGCTTCATTGCATCTCTAACATAGATTCTTTTCCTCAATGATTTCAGTGGTTATATTTGGTATGAAAGGAACCCTAGATCTAGGAACAAAAGTTCTGTTATGTGGTTAGGGACGGGTTGATAAGAAATAATGCCTTTGTTAGATTGAGCTTGGTTAAGAAGTATTTGCTAAGGTACTATTTGTAACGCCCCGATTTTCTAAACCGAAACACTACAAGGTGCTTATGACCCCAAAATACCACAAGCTAACCC